>NW_024729229.1:0-18786 GCF_018991925.1 Homarus americanus
AGGAAAGATTCATCGTGATTTTCGCAGTCTCCAGTGATATGTGAACATTCTATAAGAAATTCACACCTCTACCATAAACTTGCTAAGAAAAAATGATTTCTCCCCCAAAAAATCCGAGTACAATTTTCTGAGATGAATCCTTGGAGGAAAGATTCATCGTGATTTTCGCACTCTCCAGTGATATGTGAACATTCTATAAGAAATTCACACCTCTCCCATAACCTTGCTAAGAAAAAATGATTTTTCCCCAAAAAAATCCGAGTCCAATTTTCCGAGATGAATCCTTCGAGGAAAGATTCATCAAGATTTGCGCACTCTCCAGTGATATGTGAACATTCTAAAAGAAATTTACACCTCTCCCATAACCTTGCTAAGAAAAAATGATTTCTCCCAAAAAAAATCCGAGTCCAATTTTCTGAGATGAATCCTTCGAGGAAAGATTCATCGTGATTTTCGCACTGTCCAGTGATATGTGAACATTCTATAAGAAATTCACACCTCTCCCATAACCTTGCTAAGAAAAATGATTTCTCCCCAAAAAAATCCGAGTCCAATTTTCTGAGATGAATCCTTCGATGAAAGATTCATCGTGATTTTCGCACTCTCCAGCGATATGTGACCATTCTATAAGAAATTCACACCTCTCCCATAACCTTGCTAAGAAAAAATGATTACTTCCAAAAAAAATCCGAGTCCAATTTTCTGAGATGAATCCTTCGAGGAAAGATTCATCATGATTTTCGCACTCTCCAGTGATATGTGAACATTCTATAAGAAATTCACACCTCTCCCATAACCTTGCTAAGAAAAATGATTTCTCCCCCAAAAAATCCGAGTCCAATTTTCTGAGATGAATCCTTCGAGGAAAGATTCATCGGGATTTTCGCACTCTCCAGTGATATGTGAACATTCTATAAGAAATTCACACCTCTCCCATAACCTTGCTAAGAAAAATGATTTCTCCCCAAAAATATCCGAGTCCAATTTTCTGAGATGAATCATTCGAGGAAAGATTCATCGGGATTTTCGCACTCTCCAGTAATATGTGAACATTCAATAAGAAATTCACACCTCTCCCATAACCTTGCTAAGAAAAATTATTTCTCCCAAAAAAAATCCGAGTCCAATTTTCTGAGATGAATCCTTCGAGGAAAGATTCATCGTGATTTTCGCACTCTCCAGTGATATATGAACATTCTAAAAAATTTACACTATCCCACTTAACCTTGCTAAGAAAAAATGATTTCTTCCCAAAAAATCAGGTCAATTTTCTGAGATGAATCGCCCGAGGAAAGATTCATCAAGATTTTCGCACTCTCAGTGATATGTGAACATTCTAAAGAAATTTACACCTCCCACTTAACCTTGCTGGAAAAATGATTTCTCCCAAAAAAAACCGAGTCCAATTTTCTGAGATGAATCCTTCGAGGAAAGATTCATCGTGATTTTCGCACTCTCCAGTGATATGTGAACATTCTATAAGAAATTCACACCTCTCCCATAACCTTGCTAAGAAAAAATGATTTCTCCCCAAAAAAAATCCGAGTCCAATTTTCTGAGATGAATCCTTCGAGGAAAGATTCTTGTGATTTTCGCACTCTCAACGATATGACCATTCTATAAAAATTCCACACCTCTCCATAACCTTGCTAAGAAAAAATGATTACTTCCAAAAAATCCGAGTCCAATTTTTCTGAGATAGATCCTTCGAGAAAGATTCATCATAATTTTCGCACTCTCCAGTGATATGTGAACATTCTATAAGAAATTCACACCTCTCCCATAACCTTGCTAAGAAAAAATGATTTCTCCCCCAAAAAATCCGAGTCCAATTTTCTGAGATGAATCCTTCGAGGAAAGATTCATCGGGATTTTCGCACTCTCCAGTGATATGTGAACATTCTGTAAGAAATTCACACCTCTCCCATAACCTTGCTAAGAAAAATGATTTCTCCCCAAAAAAATCCGAGTCCAATTTTCTGAGATGAATCATTCGAGGAAAGATTCATCGGGATTTTCGCACTCTCCAGTAATATGTGAACATTCAATAAGAAATTCACACCTCTCCCATAACCTTGCTAAGAAAAATTATTTCTCCCAAAAAAAATCCGAGTCCAATTTTCTGAGATGAATCCTTCGAGGAAAGGTTCATCGTGATTTTCGCACTCTCCAACGATATGTGAACATTCTATAAGAAATTCACACCTCTCCCATAACCTTGCTCAGAAAAAATGATTACTTCCAAAAAAAATCCGAGTCCAATTTTCTGAGATAAATCCTTCGAGGAAAGATTCATCGTGATTTTCGAACTTTTCAGTGATATGTTAACATTCTATAAGAAATTCACACTTCTCCCATAACCTTGCTAAGAAATAATGATTTCTCCCCAAAAAAATCCGAGTCCAATTTTCTGGGATGAATCATTTGAGGAAAGATTCATCGTGATTTTCTCACTAGAAATTCACACCTCTCCCATAACCTATCTAAGAAAAAATGATTTCTCCCCAAAAAAATCCGAGTCCAATTTTCTGAGATGAATCATACGAGGAAAGATTCATCGTGATTTTCGCACTCTCCAGTGATAAGTGAACATTCTATAAGAAATTCACACCTCTCCCGTAACCTTGCTAAGAAAAAATGATTTCTCCCAAAAAAATTCCGAGTCCAATTTTCTGAGATGAATCCTTCGAGGAAAGATTCATCGTGATTTTCGCATTTTCCAGTGATATGTGAACATTCTATAAGAAATTCACACCTCTCCCATAACCTTGCTAAGAAAAAAATCCTAGTCCAATTTTCTGAGATGAATCCTTCAAGGAAAGATTCATCGTGATTTTCGCACTCTCCAGTGATATGTGAACATTCTATAAGAAATTCACACCTCTCCCATAACCTTGCTAAGAAAAAATGATTTCTCCCCAAAAAAATCCGAGTCCAATTTTCTGAGATGAATCCTTCGAGGAAAGATTCATCAAGATTTTCGCACTCTCCAGTGATATGTGAACATTCTAAAAGAAATTTACACCTCCCATAACCTTGCTAGAAAAAATGATTTCTCCCAAAAAATCCGAGTCAATTTTCTGAGATGAATCGCTTCGAGGAAAGATTCATCGTGTTTTCATAGTCTCAGTGATATGTAGACATTCTATAAGAAATTCACACCTCTACCATAACCTTGCTAAGAAAAAATGATTTCTCCCAAAAAAAATCCGAGTACAATTTTCTGAGATGAATCCTTGGAGGAAAGATTCATCGTGATTTTCGCACTCTCCAGTGATATGTGAACATTCTATAAGAAATTCACACCTCTCCCATAAATTTGCTCAGAAAAAATGATTACTTCCAAAAAAAATCCGAGTCCAATTTTCTGAGATGAATCCTTCGAGGAAAGATTCATCGGGATTTTCGCACTCTTCAGTGATATGTGAACATTCTAAAAGAAATTTACACCTCTCCCATAACCTTGCTAAGAAAAAATGATTTCTCCCAAAAAAAATCCGAGTCCAATTTTCTGAGATGAATCCTTCGAGGAAAGATTCATCATGATTTTCGCACTCTCCAGTGATATGTGAACATTCTATAAGAAATTCACACCTCTCCCATAACCTTGCTAAGAAAAATGATTTCTCCCCAAAAAAATCCGAGTCCAATATTCTGAGATGAATCATTCGAGGAAAGATTCATCGTGATTTTCGCACTCTCCAGCGATATGTGACCATTCTATAAGAAATTCACACCTCTCCCATAACCTTGCTAAGAAAAAATGATTACTTCCAAAAAAAATCCGAGTCCAATTTTCTGAGATGAATCCTTCGAGGAAAGATTCATCATGATTTTCGCACTCTCCATTGATATGTGCACATTCTATAAGAAATTCACACCTCTCCCATAACCTTGCTAAGAAAAAATGATTTCTCCCCCAAAAAATCCGAGTCCAATTTTCTGAGATGAATCCTTCGAGGAAAGATTCATCGGGATTTTCGCACTCTCCAGTGATATGTGAGCATTCTGTAAGAAATTCACACCTCTCCCATAACCTTGCTAAGAAAAATGATTTCTCCCCAAAAAAATCCGAGTCCAATTTTCTGAGATGAATCATTCGAGGAAAGATTCATCGGTATTTTCGCACTCTCCAGTAATATGTGAACATTCAATAAGAAATTCACACCTCTCCCATAACCTTGCTAAGAAAAATTATTTCTCCCAAAAAAAATCCGAGTCCAATTTTCTGAGATGAATCCTTCGAGGAAAGATTCATCGTGATTTTCGCACTCTCCAGTGATATGTGAACATTCTAAAAGAAATTTACACCTATCCCATAACCTTGCTAAGAAAAAATGATTTCTCCCCAAAAAAATCCGAGTCCAATTTTCTGAGATGAATCCTTCGAGGAAAGATTCATCAAGATTTTCGCACTCTCCAGTGATATGTGAACATTCTAAAAGAAATTTACACCTCTCCCATAACCTTGCTAAGAAAAAATGATTTCTCCCAAAAAAAATCCGAGTCCAATTTTCTGAGATGAATCCTTCGAGGAAAGATTCATCGTGATTTTCGCACTGTCCAGTGATATGTGAACATTCTATAAGAAATTCACACCTCTCCCATAACCTTGCTAAGAAAAATGATTTCTCCCCAAAAAAATCCGAGTCCAATTTTCTGAGATGAATCCTTCGAGGAAAGATTCATCGTGATTTTCGCACTCTCCAGCGATATGTGACCATTCTACAAGAAATTCACACCTCTCCCATAACCTTGCTAAGAAAAAATGATTACTTCCAAAAAAAATCCAAGAGTCCAATTTTCCTGAGATGAATCCTTCGAGGAAAGATTCATCATGATTTCGCACTCTCCAGTGATATGTAGACATTCTATAAAATTCACACCTCTCCCATAACCTTGCCCTAAGAAAAATGATTTCTCCCCAAAAAATCCGGGTAATTTTCTGAGATGAATCATGGGGAAAGATTCATCAGGATTTTCGCACTCTCAGTGATATGTGAACATTCTATAAAGAATTCACACCTCTCCCATAACCTTGCTAAGAAAAATGATTTCTCCCCAAAAAAATCCGAGTCCAATTTTCTGAGATGAATCATTCGAGGAAAGATTCATCGTGATTTTCGCACTCTCCAGTAATATGTGAACATTCAATAAGAAATTCACACCTCTCCCATAACCTTGCTAAGAAAAATTATTTCTCCCAAAAAAAATCCGAGTCCAATTTTCTGAGATGAATCCTTCGAGGAAAGATTCATCGTGATTTTCGCACTCTCCAGTGATATGTGAACATTCTATAAGAAATTCACACCTCTCTCGTAACCTTGCTCAGAAAAAATGATTACTTCCAAAAAAAATCCGAGTCCAATTTTCTGAGATGAATCCTTCGAGGAAAGATTCATCGTGATTTTCGCACTTTTCAGTGATATGTTAACATTCTATAAGAAATTCACACTTCTCCCATAACCTTGCTAAGAAATAATGATTTCTCCCCAAAAAAATCCGAGTCCAATTTTCTGGGATGAATCATTTGAGGAAAGATTCATCGTGATTTTCTCACTAGAAATTCACACCTCTCCCATAACCTATCTAAGAAAAAATGATTTCTCCCCAAAAAAATCCGAGTCCAATTTTCTGAGATGAATCATACGAGGAAAGATTCATCGTGATTTTCCCACTCTCCAGTGATAAGTGAACATTCTATAGGAAATTCACACCTCTCCCGTAACCTTGCTAAGAAAAAATGATTTCTCCCAAAAAAATTCCGAGTCCAATTTTCTGAGATGAATCCTTCGAGGAAAGATTCATCGTGATTTTCGCATTTTCCAGTGATATGTGAACATTCTATTAGAAATTCACACCTCTCCCATAACCTTGCTAAGAAAAAAATCCTAGTCCAATTTTCTGAGATGAATCCTTCAAGGAAAGATTCATCGTGATTTTCGCACTCTCCAGTGATATGTGAACATTCTATAAGAAATTCACACCTCTCCCATAACCTTGCTAAGAAAAAATGATTTCTCCCCAAAAAAATCCGAGTCCAATTTTCTGAGATGAATCCTTCGAGGAAAGATTCATCAAGATTTTCGCACTCTCCAGTGATATGTGAACATTCTAAAAGAAATTTACACCTCTCCCATAACCTTGCTAAGAAAAAATGATTTCTCCCAAAAAAAATCCGAGTCCAATTTTCTGAGATGAATCCTTCGAGGAAAGATTCATCATGATTTTCGCACTCTCCAGTGATATGTGAACATTCTATAAGAAATTCACACCTCTCCCATAACCTTGCTAAGAAAAATGATTTCTCCCCAAAAAAATCCGAGTCCAATTTTCTGAGATGAATCCTTCGAGGAAAGATTCATTGTGATTTTCGCACTCTCCAGCGATATGTGAACGTTCTATAAGAAATTCACACCTCTCCCATAACCATGCTAAGAAAAAATGATTTCTCCCCAAAAAAATCCGAGTCCAATTTTCTGAGATGAATCATTCGAGGAAAGATTCATCGTGATTTTCGCAGTCTCTAGTGATATGTGAACATTCTATAAGAAATTCACACCTCTACCATAAACTTGCTAAGAAAAAATGATTTCTCCCAAAAAAAATCCGAGTACAATTTTCTGAGATGAATCGCCCGGAGGAAAAGATTGTCGTGATTTTCACCACTCTCCAGTGACCAATAGCAGACATTCTATAAAAGAAATTCCTCTCCCTTAACCTTACTAGAAAAATATGATTTCTCCCCAAAATCCGAGTCCAATTTTCTGAGATGAATCCTTCGAGGAAAGATTCATCATGATTTTCGCACTCTCCAGTGATATGTGAACATTCTATAAGAAATTCACACCTCTCCCATAACCTTGCTAAGAAAAAATGATTTCTCCCCAAAAAAAATCCGAGTCCAATTTTCTGAGATGAATCCTTCGAGGAAAGATTCATCGTGATTTTCGCACTCTCCAGCGATATGTGACGATTCTATAAGAAATTCACACCTCTCCCATAACCTTGCTAAGAAAAAATGATTTCTCCCCAAAAAAAATCCGAGTCCAATTTTCTGAGATGAATCCTTCGAGGAAAGATTCATCGTGATTTTCGCACTCTCCAGCGATATGTGACCATTCTATAAGAAATTCACACCTCTCCCATAACCTTGCTAAGAAAAATGATTTCTCCCCAAAAATCCGAGTCAATTTTTGAGATGAATCCTTCGAGGAAAGATTCATCGTGATTTTCTCTCCAGCGATATGTGACCATTCTATAAGTGCACCTCTCCCGCAACCTTGCTAGAAAAAATAGTTACTTCAAAAAAAAAATCCGAGTCAATTTTCTGAGATGAATCCTTCGAGATTCATCATGATTTTCTTGCACTCTCCAGTGATATGTAGACATTCTATAAAATTCACACCTCTCCATAACCTTGCTAGAAAAATGATTTCTCCCCCAAAAATCCAGTCCAATTTTCTGAGATGAATCCTTCGAGGAAAGATTCATCGGGATTTTCGCACTCTCCAGTGATATGTGAACATTCTATAAGAAATTCACACCTCTCCCATAACCTTGCTAAGAAAAATGATTTCTCTCCAAAAAAATCCGAGTCCAATTTTCTGAGATGAATCATTCGAGGAAAGATTCATCGGGATTTTCGCACTCTCCAGTAATATGTGAACATTCAATAAGAAATTCACACCTCTCCCATAACCTTGCTAAGAAAAATTATTTCTCCCAAAAAAAATCCGAGTCCAATTTTCTGAGATGAATCCTTCGAGGAAAGGTTCATCGTGATTTTCGCACTCTCCAACGATATGTGAACATTCTATAAGAAATTCACACCTCTCCCATAACCTTGCTCAGAAAAAATGATTACTTCCAAAAAAAATCCGAGTCCAATTTTCTGAGATGAATCCTTCGAGGAAAGATTCATCAAGATTTTCGCA
This sequence comes from Homarus americanus, assembly GCF_018991925.1. Classification (NCBI taxonomy): domain Eukaryota; kingdom Metazoa; phylum Arthropoda; class Malacostraca; order Decapoda; family Nephropidae; genus Homarus; species Homarus americanus. Next base: position 7,938 of record NW_024729229.1, read on the forward strand.
CTCTCCAGTGATATGTGAACATTCTAAAAGAAATTTACACCTCTCCCATAACCTTGCTAAGAAAAAATGATTTCTCCCAAAAAAAATCCGAGTCCAATTTTCTGAGATGAATCCTTCGAGGAAAGATTCATCGTGATTTTCGCACTGTCCAGTGATATGTGAACATTCTATAAGAAATTCACACCTCTCCCATAACCTTGCTAAGAAAAAATGATTTCTCCCCAAAAAAATCCGAGTACAATTTTCTGAGATGAATCCTTCGAGGAAAGATTCATCGTGATTTTCGCACTCTCCAGTGATATGTGACCATTCTATAAGAAATTCACACGTCTCCCATAACCTTGCTAAGAAAAATGATTTCTCCCCAAAAAAATCCGAGTACAATTTTCTGAGATGAATCCTTCGAGGAAAGATTCATTTTGATTTTCGCACTCTCCCGTGATATGTGAACATTCTATAAGAAATTCACACCTCTCCCATAACCTTGCTAAGAAAAAATGATTTCTCCCCAAAAAAATCCGAGTCCAATTTTCTGAGATGAATCCTTCGAGGAAAGATTCTTGTGATTTTCGCACTCTCGAGTGATATGTGAACGTTCTATAAGAAATTCACACCTCTCCCATAACCATGCTAAGAAAAAATGATTTCTACCCCAAAAAATCCGAGTCCAATTTTCTGAGATGAATCCTTCGAGGAAAGATTCATCGTGATTTTCGCACTCTCCAGTGATATGCGAACATTCTATAAGAAATTCACACCTCTCCCGTAACCTTGCTCAGAAAAAATGATTTCTTCCAAAAAAAATCCGAGTCCAATTTTCTGAGATGAATCATTCGAGGAAAGATTCATCGTGATTTTCGCACTCTCCAGTGATATGTGAACATTCTATAAGAAATTCACACCTCTCCCATAACCTTGCTAAGAAAAATTATTTCTCCCCAAAAAAATCCGAGTACAATTTTCTGAGATGAATCCTTCGAAGAAAGATTCTTGTGATTTTCGCACTCTCCAGTGATATGTGAACGCTCTATAAGAAATTCACACCTCTCCCATAACCATGCTAAGAAAAAATGATTTCTCCCCAAAAAAATCCGAGTCCAATTTTCTGAGATGAATCCTTCGAGGAAAGATTCATCGTGATTTTCGCACTCTCCAGTGATATGTGAACATTCTAAAAGAAATTCACACCTCTCCCGTAACCTTGCTCAGAAAAAATGATTTCTTCCAAAAAAAATCCGAGTCCAATTTTCTGAGATGAATCATTCGAGGAAAGATTCATCGTGATTTTCGCACTCTCCAGTGATATGTGAACATTCTATAAGAAATTCACACCTCTCCCATAACCTTGCTAAGAAAAATGATTTCTCCCAAAATAAAATCCGAGTCCAATTTTCTGAGATGAATCCTTCGAGGAAAGATTCATCGTGATTTTCGCACTCTCCAGTGATATGTGAACATTCTATAAGAAATTCACACCTCTCCCATAACCTTGCTAAGAAAAATGATTTCTCCCCAAAAAAATCGAGTCCAATTTTCTGAGATGAATCCTTCGAGGAAAGATTCATCGTGATTTTCGCACTCTCCAGCGATATGTGAACATTCTATAAGAAATTGACACCTCTCCCATAACCTTGCTAAGAAAAATGATTTCTCCCAAAAAAAATCCGAGTACAATTTTCTGAGATGAATCCTTCGAGGAAAGATTCTTGTGATTTTCGCACTCTCCAGTGATATGTGAACGCTCTATAAGAAATTCACACCTCTCCCATAACCATGCTAAGAAAAAATGATTTCTCCCCAAAAAAATCCGAGTCCAATTTTCTGAGATGAATCCTTCGAGGAAAGATTCATCGTGATTTTCGCACTCTCCAGTGATATGTGAACATTCTATAAGAAATTCACACCTCTCCCGTAACCTTGCTCAGAAAAAATGATTTCTTCCAAAAAAAATCCGAGTCCAATTTTCTGAGATGAATCATTCGAGGAAAGATTCATCGTGATTTTCGCACTCTCCAGTGATATGTGAACATTCTATAAGAAATTCACACCTCTCCCATAACCTTGCTAAGAAAAATGATTTCTCCCAAAAAAAATCCGAGTCCAATTTTCTGAGATGAATCCTTCGAGGAAAGATTCGTCGGGATTTTCGCACTCTCCAGCGATATGTGAACATTCTATAATTAATTGACACCTCTCCCATAACCTTGCTAAGAAAAAATGATTTCTCCCCAAAAAAATCCGAGTCCAATTTTCTGAGATGAATCCTTCGAGGAAAGATTCATCGTGATTTTCGCACTCTCCAGTGACATGTGAACATTCTATAAGAAATTCACACCTCTCCCGTAACCTTGCTAAGAAAAAATGATTTCTCCCCAAAAAAATCCGAGTCCAATTTTCTGAGATGAATCCTTCGAGGAAAGATTCATCGTGATTTTCGCAGTCTCCAGTGATATGTGAACATTCTATAAGAAATTGACACCTCTCCCATAACCTTGCTAAGAAAAAATGATTTCTCCCCAAAAAAATCCGAGTCCAATTTTCTGAGATGAATCCTTCGAGGAAAGATTCGTCGGGATTTTCGCACTCTCCAGTGATATGTGAACATTCTAAAAGAAATTTACACCTCTCCCATAACCTTGCTAAGAAAAAATGATTTCTCCCAAAAAAAATCCGAGTCCAATTTTCTGAGATGAATCATTCGAGGAAAGATTCATCGTGATTTTCGCACTCTTCAGTGATATGTGAACATTCTATAAGAAATTCACACCTCTCCCATAACCTTGCTAAGAAAAAATGATTTCTCCCCAAAAAAATCCGAGTCCAATTTTCTGAGATGAGTCCTTCGAGGAAAGATTCATCGTGATTTTCGCAGTCTCCAGTGATATGTGAACATTCTATAAGAAATTCACACCTCTACCATAACCTTGCTAAGAAAAAAGATTTCTCCCCAAAAAAATCCGAGTACAATTTTCTGAGATGAATCCTTCGAGGAAAGATTCATTTTGATTTTCGCACTCTCCAGTGATATGTGAACATTCTATAAGAAATTCACACCTCTCCCATAAACTTGCTAAGAAAAAATGATTTCTCCCAAAAAAAATCCGAGTCCAATTTTCTGAGATGAATCATTCGAGGAAAGATTCATCGTGATTTTCGCACTCTTCAGTGATATGTGAACATTTTATAAGAAATTCACACCTCTCCCATAACCTTGCTAAGAAAAAATGATTTCTCCCCCAAAAAATCCGAGTCCAATTTTCTGAGATGAATCCTTCGAGGAAAGATTCATCGGGATTTTCGCACTCTCCAGTGATATGTGAACATTCTAAAAGAAATTTACACCTCTCCCATAACCTTGCTAAGAAAAAATGATTTCTCCCAAAAAAAATCCGAGTCCAATTTTCAAAGATGAATCCTTCGAGGAAAGATTCATCGTGATTTTCGCACTTTTCAGTGATATGTTAACATTCTATAAGAAATTCACACCTCTCCCATAACCTTGCTAAGAAGAAATGATTTCTCCCCAAAAAAAACCGAGTCCAATATTCTGAGATGAATCATTCGAGGAAAGATTCATCGTGATTTTCGCACTCTCCAGCGATATGTGACCATTTTATAAGAAATTCACACCTCTCCCATAACCTTGCTAAGAAAAAATGATTACTTCCAAAAAAAATCCGAGTCCAATTTTCTGAGATGAATCCTTCGAGGAAAGATTCATCGTGATTTTCGCGCTTTTCAGTGATGTTAACATTCTATAAGAAATTCACACCTCTCCCATAACCTTGCTAAGAAAAATGATTTCTCCCAAAAAAAATGCGAGTCCAATTTTCTGAGATGAATCCTTCGAGGAAAGATTCATCGTGATTTTCGCACTTTTCAGTGATGTTAACATTCTATAAGAAATTCACACCTCTCCCATAACCTTGCTAAGAAAAAATGATTTCTCCCAAAAAAAATCCGAGTCCAATTTTCTGAGATGAATCATTCGAGGAAAGATTCATCGTGATTTTCGCACTCTCCAGTGATATGTGAACATTCTATAAGAAATTGACACCTCTCCCATAACCTTGCTAAGAAAAATGATTTCTACCAAAAAAAATCCGAGTCCAATTTTCTGAGATGAATCCTTCGAGGAAAGATTCATCGTGATTTTCGCACTCTCCAGTGATATGTGAACATTCTATAAGAAATTCACACCTCTCCCATAACCTTGCTAAGAAAAATGATTTCTCCCAAAAAAAATCCGAGTCCAATTTTCTGAGATGAATCCTTCGAGGAAAGATTCATCGTGATTTTCGCAGTCTCCAGTGATATGTGAACATTCTATAAGAAATTCACACCTCTACCATAACCTTGCTAAGAAAAAATGATTTCTCCCCAAAAAAATCCGAGTACAATTTTCTGAGATGAATCCTTCGAGGAAAGATTCATTTTGATTTTCGCACTCTCCCGTGATATGTGAACATTCTATAAGAAATTCACACGTCTCCCATAACCTTGCTAAGAAAAAATGATTTATCCCAAAAAAAATCCGAGTCCAATTTTCTGAGATGAATCCTTCGAGGAAAGATTCATCGTGATTTTCGCGCTTTTCAGTGATGTTAACATTCTATAAGAAATTCACACCTCTCCCATAACCTTGCTAAGAAAAATGATTTCTCCCAAAAAAAATCCGAGTCCAATTTTCTGAGATGAATCCTTCGAGGAAAGATTCATCGTGATTTTCGCACTTTTCAGTGATGTTAACATTCTATAAGAAATTCACACCTCTCCCATAACCTTGCTAAGAAAAAATGATTTCTCCCAAAAAAATCCGAGTCCAATTTTCTGAGATGAATCCTTCGAGGAAAGATTCATCGTGATTTTCGCACTCTCCAGTGATATGTGAACATTCTATAAGAAATTCACACCTCTCCCATAACCTTGCTAAGAAAAATGATTTCTCCCAAAAAAAAATCCGAGTCCAATTTTCTGAGATGAATCCTTCGAGGAAAGATTCATCGTGATTTTCGCACTCTCCAGCGATATGTGAACATTCTATAATTAATTGACACCTCTCCCATAACCTTGCTAAGAAAAAATGATTTCTCCCCAAAAAAATCCGAGTCCAATTTTCTGAGATGCATCATTCGAGGAAAGATTCATCGCGATTTTCGCACTCTCCAGTGATATGTGAACATTCTATAAGAAATTCACACCTCTCCCATAACCTTGCTAAGAAAAATGATTTCTCCCAAAAAAAACCGAGTCCAATTTTCTGAGATGAATCCTTCGAGGAAAGATTCATCGTGATTTTCGCACTCTCCATTGATATGTGAACATTCTATAAGAAATTCACACCTCTCCCATAACCTTGCTAAGAAAAAATGATTTCTCCCCAAAAAAAATCGAAGTCCAATTTTCTGAGATGAATCCTTCGAGGAAAGATTCTTGTGATTTTCGCACTCTCCAGTGATATGTGAACGTTCTATAAGAAATTCACACCTCTCCCATAACCATGCTAAGAAAAAATGATTTCTCCCCAAAAAAATCCGAGTCCAATTTTCTGAGATGAATCCTTCGAGGAAAGATTCATCGTGATTATCGCACTCTCCAGTGATATGTGAACATTCTATAAGAAATTCACACCTCTCCCGTAACCTTGCTCAGAAAAAATGATTTCTTCCAAAAAAAATCCCAGTCCAATTTTCTGAGATGAATCATTCGAGGAAATATTCATCGTGATTTTCGCACTCTCCAGTGATATGTGAACATTCTATAAGAAATTCACACCTCTCCCATAACCTTGCTAAGAAAAATGATTTCTCCCAAAAAAAATCCGAGTCCAATTTTCTGAGATGAATCCTTCGAGGAAAGATTCATCGTGATTTTCGCACTCTCCAGCGATATGTGAACATTCTATAATTAATTGACACCTCTCCCATAACCTTGCTAAGAAAAAATGATTTCTCCCCAAAAAAATCCGAGTCCAATTTTCTGAGATGAATCCTTCGAGGAAAGATTCATCGTGATTTTCGCAGTCTCCAGTGATATGTGAACATTCTATAAGAAATTGACACCTCTCCCATAACCTTGCTAAGAAAAAATGATTTCTCCCCAAAAAAATCCGAGTCCAATTTTCTGAGATGAATCCTTCGAGGAAAGATTCGTCGGGATTTTCGCACTCTCCAGTGATATGTGAACATTCTAAAAGAAATTTACACCTCTCCCATAACCTTGCTAAGAAAAAATGATTTCTCCCAAAAAAAATCCGAGTCCAATTTTCTGAGATGAATCATTCGAGGAAAGATTCATCGTGATTTTCGCACTCTTCAGTGATATGTGAACATTCTATAAGAAATTCACACCTCTCCCATAACCTTGCTAAGAAAAAATGATTTCTCCCCAAAAAAATCCGAGTCCAATTTTCTGAGATGAATCCTTCGAGGAAAGATTCATCGTGATTTTCGCACTCTCCAGTGATATGTGAACATTCTATATGAAATTCACACCTCTCCCGTAACCTTGCTCAGAAAAAATGATTTCTTCAAAAAAAAATCCGAGTCCAATTTTCTGAGATGAATCATTCGAGGAAAGATTCATCGTGATTTTCGCACTCTCCAGTGATATGTGAACATTCTATAAGAAATTCACACCTCTCCCATAACCTTGCTAAGAAAAATGATTTCTCCCCAAAAAAATCGAGTCCAATTTTCTGAGATGAATCCTTCGAGGAAAGATTCATCGTGATTTTCGCACTCTCCAGCGATATGTGACCATTCTATAAGAAATTCACACGTCTCCCATAACCTTGCTGAGAAAAATGATTTCTTCCAAAAAAAATCCGAGTCCAATTTTCTGAGATGAATCATTCGAGGAAAGATTCATCGTGATTTTCGCAGTCTCCAGTGATATGTGAACATTCTATAAGAAATTCACACCTCTACCATAACCTTGCTGAGAAAAATGATTTCTTCCAAAAAAAATCCGAGTCCAATTTTCTGAGATGAATCATTCGAGGAAAGATTCATCGTGATTTTCGCAGTCTCCAGTGATATGTGAACATTCTATAAGAAATTCACACCTCTACCATAACCTTGCTAAGAAAAAATGATTTCTCCCCAAAAAAATCCGAGTCCAATTTTCTGAGATGAATCATTCGAGGAAAGATTCATCGTAATTTTCGGACTCTCCAGTGATATGTGAACATTCTATAAGAAATTCACACCTCTCCCATAACATTGCTAAGAAAAATGATTTCTCCCCAAAAAAATCCGAGTCCAATTTTCTGAGATGAATCCTTCGAGGAAAGATTCATCGTGATTTTTGCACTCTCCAGTGATATGTGAACATTCTATAAGAAATTCACACCTCTCCCATAACCTTGCTAAGAAAAAATGATTTCTCCCCAAAAAAAATCCGAGTCCAATTTTCTGAGATGAATCCTTCGAGGAAAGATTCTTGTGATTTTCGCACTCTCCAGTGATATGTGAACGTTCTATAAGAAATTCACACCTCTCCCATAACCATGCTAAGAAAAAATGATTTCTCCCCAAAAAAATCCGAGTCCAATTTTCTGAGATGAATCCTTCGAGGAAAGATTCATCGTGATTTTCGCACTCTCCAGTGATATGTGAACATTCTATAAGAAATTCACACCTCTCCCGTAACCTTGCTCAGAAAAAATTATTTCTTCCAAAAAAAATCCGAGTCCAATTTTCTGAGATGAATCATTCGAGGAAAGATTCATCGTAATTTTCGCACTCTCCAGTGATATGTGAACATTCTATAAGAAATTCACACCTCTCCCATAACCTTGCTAAGAAAAATGATTTCTCCCCAAAAAAATCCGAGTCCAATTTTCTGAGATGAATCCTTCGAGGAAAGATTCATCGTGATTTTCGCACTCTCCAGTGATATGTGAACATTCTATAAGAAATTCACACCTCTCCCATAACCTTGCTAAGAAAAATGATTTCTCCCCCAAAAAATCCGAGTCCAATTTTCTGAGATGAATCATTCGAGGAAAGATTCATCGTAATTTTCGCACTCTCCAGTGATATGTGAACATTCTGAAATTAACACCTCTACACTAACCTTGCTAGAAAAAATGGTTCCTGCAAAAAAATCCGGTAAATTTAGAGATGGATACTTGAGGAAAGATTCATGATTTTCACTTTTCTCAGTGATATGTATAGACGCTCTATAAGAAATTCACACCTCCACTTAACCATGCTAAGAAAAAATGATTTTCTCCCCAAAAAATCCGGAGTCAATTTTCTGAGATGAATCCTTCGAGGAAAGATTCATCGTGATTTTTCGCACTCTCTCCAGTGATATGTGAACATTCTAAAAAGAAATTCACACCTCCATCAACCTTGCTCAGAAAAATGATTTCTTCCAAAAAATCCGAGTCAATTTTCTTAGATGAATCCTTCGAGGAAAGATTCATCGTGATTTTCGCACTCTCCAGTGACATGTGAACATTCTATAAGAAATTCACACCTCTCCCGTAACCTTGCTAAGAAAAAATGATTTCTCCCAAAAAAAATCCGAGTACAATTTTCTGAGATGAATCCTTCGAGTAAAGATTCATCGTGATTTTCGCACTTTTCAGTGATATGTTAACATTCTATAAGAAATTCACACTTCTCCCATAACCTTGCTAAGAAAAAATAGTTTCATAAAATCAGAATAAATTTTTGAGATGAATAAGGAAAAGGATTCAATGGCGATTTTCACTGATCTCAGTGAATAGCCGTAGACATTTACTCAGAAATTGACACCTCTCCCATAACCTTGCTAAGAAAAAATGATTTCTCCCCAAAAAAATCCGAGTCCAATTTTCTTAGATGAATCCTTCGAGGAAAGATTCATCGTGATTTTCGCACTCTCCAGTGACATGTGAACATTCTATAAGAAATTCACACCTCTCCCGTAACCTTGCTAAGAAAAAATGATTTCTCCCAAAAAAAATCCGAGTACAATTTTCTGAGATGAATCCTTCGAGTAAAGATTCATCGTGATTTTCGCACTCTCCAGTGATATGTGAACATTCTATAAGAAATTCACACTTCTCCCATAACCTTGCTAAGAAAAAATGATTTCTCCCCAAAAAATCCGAGTCCAATTTTCTGAGATAGGTCAACAGGAAAATTCCTTGTTTTCATAATCTAAATCATGTAAAGTTACTTTCTATATAACCTTGCTAAGAAAAAAGATTTCTCCCCAAAAAAATCCGAGTACAATTTTCTGAGATGAATCCTTCGAGGAAAGATTCATTTTGATTTTCGCACTCTCCAGTGATATGTGAACATTCTATAAGAAATTCACACCTCTCCCATAAACTTGCTAAGAAAAAATGATTTCTCCCAAAAAAAATCCGAGTCCAATTTTCTGAGATGAATCATTCGAGGAAAGATTCATCGTGATTTTCGCACTCTTCAGTGATATGTGAACATTTTATAAGAAATTCACACCTCTCCCATAACCTTGCTAAGAAAAAATGATTTCTCCCCAAAAAAATCCGAGTCCAATTTTCTGAGATGAATCCTTCGAGGAAAGATTCATCGTGATTTTCGCACTCTCCAGTGATATGTGAACATTCTAAAAGAAATTTACACCTCTCCCATAACCTTGCTAAGAAAAAATGATTTCTCCCAAAAAAAATCCGAGTCCAATTTTCAAAGATGAATCCTTCGAGGAAAGATTCATCGTGATTTTCGCACTTTTCAGTGATATGTTAACATTCTATAAGAAATTCACACCTCTCCCATAACCTTGCTAAGAAGAAATGATTTCTCCCCAAAAAAAACCGAGTCCAATATTCTGAGATGAATCATTCGAGGAAAGATTCATCGTGATTTTCGCACTCTCCAGCGATATGTGACCATTTTATAAGAAATTCACACCTCTCCCATAACCTTGCTAAGAAAAAATGATTACTTCCAAAAAAAATCCGAGTCCAATTTTCTGAGATGAATCCTTCGAGGAAAGATTCATCGTGATTTTCGCGCTTTTCAGTGATGTTAACATTCTATAAGAAATTCACACCTCTCCCATAACCTTGCTAAGAAAAATGATTTCTCCCAAAAAAAATGCGAGTCCAATTTTCTGAGATGAATCCTTCGAGGAAAGATTCATCGTGATTTTCGCACTTTTCAGTGATGTTAACATTCTATAAGAAATTCACACCTCTCCCATAACCTTGCTAAGAAAAAATGATTTCTCCCAAAAAAAATCCGAGTCCAATTTTCTGAGATGAATCATTCGAGGAAAGATTCATCGTGATTTTCGCACTCTCCAGTGATATGTGAACATTCTATAAGAAATTGACACCTCTCCCATAACCTTGCTAAGAAAAATGATTTCTACCAAAAAAAATCCGAGTCCAATTTTCTGAGATGAATCCTTCGAGGAAAGATTCATCGTGATTTTCGCACTCTCCAGTGATATGTGAACATTCTATAAGAAATTCACACCTCTCCCATAACCTTGCTAAGAAAAAATGATTACTTCCAAAAAAAATCCGAGTCCAATTTTCTGAGATGAATCCTTCGAGGAAAGATTCATCGTGATTTTCGCAGTCTCCAGTGATATGTGAACATTCTATAAGAAATTCACACCTCTACCATAACCTTGCTAAGAAAAAATGATTTCTCCCCAAAAAAACCCGAGTACAATTTTCTGAGATGAATCCTTCGAGGAAAGATTCATTTTGATTTTCGCACTCTCCCGTGATATGTGAACATTCTATAAGAAATTCACACCTCTCCCATAACCTTGCTAAGAAAAAATGATTTATCCCAAAAAAAATCCGAGTCCAATTTTCTGAGATGAATCCTTCGAGGGAAGATTCATCGTGATT
>NW_024729230.1:0-7500 GCF_018991925.1 Homarus americanus
ATTTAATAGCATACTAGAGAAACTTGCACACCCGAATGGGAGACAGTCAAAGTGAATCGGGGGTCGATTTAATAGCATACTACAGAAACTTGCACACCCGAATGGGAGACCGTCAAAGTCAATCGGGGGTCGATTTAATAGCATACCACAGAAACTTGCACACCCGAATGGGAGACCGTCAAAGTCAATCGGGGGTCGATTTGATAGCATACTACAGAAACTTGCACACCCGAATGGGAGACAGTGAAAGTCAATCGGGGGTCGATTTAATAGCATACTACAGAAACTTGCACACCCGAATGGGAGACAGTGAAAGTCAATCGGGGGTCGATTTAATAGCATACTACAGAAACTTGCACACCCGAATGGGAGACCTTCAAAGTCAATCGGGGGTCGAGTTAATAGCATACTACAGAAACTTGCACACCCGAATGGGAGACCGTCAAAGTCAATCGGGGGTCGATTTGATAGCATACTACAGAAACTTGCACTAATCTTATCGAGACCGTCAAAGTCAATCGGGGTCGATTTGATAGCATACTACAGAAACTTGTACACCTGGAATGGGAGACCGTCAAAGTCAATCGAAGTCGAGCATACTTATGCAAATGATCCGAGAACGCACACACACCGAGGGGGAGACGGTGATGAAAACGTCCGCCCTTATATGTTCGATTGCACTATTTCACTATATTAAGGGGAGAGGGTGCCTTCGCACACATATTCGGTGTGAAATATCTTCCGCCCCCCAGCGGAGCGCTTCGGCGCCTCTGCGAAGCAAAGCGCGGCATTCAAAAACAACAACCAAAATTGCCGTCGCTTTCCCTTCCCTGCCCTGCAATGGCTGGAGCAGCAGCAGAAGAAGAGAGAGAGAAAATAGTCTCATGGGGTCAGAGGAATGGCAGTGGAGCGCGACCTATGAATTTCACTAGCCAGGTCTGTCTCCCAATTGAACATTATTACCTTCGGCGCACACGCTGCCACCACGGTTTCAGCGACCAGCAGCAGCATCATGATGTTGTTTATTGTAAGTCCGGAACCGGGTTATTCTGGCTGCCTGCGAACAGTCGGGTTTTAACCTTGCCTAACAAACGATCAAACAACTTCCACTCTCGAGGCGCGGTACGGTGATCGTCCCATCGTCCGCTCTCTTATGCTGGATTGCACTATTTCACCATATTATGGTTTTCACACCTATTCCTGGGGCGTGGAATATCTTTCCGCCTCAGCGAGCGCTTTCGGCGCTTCATGGCTAAAGCGCTGCATTCAAAAACAACAAACCAAAGTTGCCGCCGCTCTCCTTCCCTGCCCTGCAATCGGCTGGAGCAGCAGCAGCAGAAGAAGAGAGAGTAGTGTATCTCACGGGGTCAGAGGAATGGCAGGAGCGACGGCGACCCCCACTAGCCAGGTCTGTCTCCCAATTGAACATTATTACTCTCTCGGCGCACACGTCGCCACCACGGTTTCCGCGACAGCAGCAGCATCATGATGTTGCGTCTATTGTAAGTCCGGAACTGGGTTATTCGGCTGTTCGCGAACAGTCGGGTTTTAACCTTGCCTAACAAACGATCAAACAACTTCCACTCTCGAGGTGCGGTACGGTGACTGTCCTATCGTCCGCTCTTGTATGCTGGATTGCACTATTTCACTATATTAAGGTTTTCACACACCTATTCGGTGTGGAATATCTTCCGCCCCCCAGCGGATACGTCATACTTCATGGCAAAGCGCTGCATTAAAAACAACAACCAGTTGTTGCTGCTTTCCTTCCCTGTCTCTGTAATGGCTGGAGCAGCAGCAGCAGCAGAAGAGAGAGAGAGGAAATAGTCTCATGGGGTCAGAGGAATGGCAGTGGAGCGCGATCTATGAATTTCACTAGCCAGGTCTGTCTCCCAATTGAACATTATTACTCTCTCGGCGCGCACGTCGCCACCACGGTTTCCGCGACAGCAGCAGCATCATGATGTTGCGTCTATTGTAAGTCCGGAACCGGGTTATTCGGCTGTTCGCGAACAGTCAGGTTTTAACCTTGCCTAACAAACGATCAAACAACTTCCACTCTCGAGGTGCGGTACGGTGACTGTCTGTCGTCAGCTCTTTGGCATGCTGGATTGCACTATTTCACTATATTGGGGAAGAGGTGCTACACCTATTCCGGTGATGGCAGAATATATTTCACTGGCGAGCCTTCAGCGCCTCTGCAGCTCAAGCGTCCGAAAACAACAACCGCAAGAGATTTGGGCGTCGCTTTCCTTCCTGCCCTGCAATGGCTGGAGCAGCAGCAACAACAGCAGAAGAAGAGAGAGAAAGAAAAATAGTCTCATGGGGTCAGAGGAATGGCAGTGGAGCGCACCGTCTGTGGTACCACTAGCCAGGTCTGTCTCCCAATTGAACATTCTTCGCTCTACCGGCACGCCACCCTGCAGTTTTCCGCGACAGCAGCAGCATCATGATGTTGCGTCTATTGTAAGTCCAGAACCGGGTTATTCGGCTGTTCGCGAACAGTCAGGTTTTAACCTTGCCTAACAAACGATCAAACAACTTCCACTCTCGAGGTGCGGTACGGTGACTGTCCTATCGTCCGCTCTTGTATGCTGGATTGCACTATTTCACTATATTAAGGGGAGAGGGTGCCTTCACACACATATTCGATGTGAAATATCTTCCGCCCCCCAGCGGAGCGCTTCGGCGCCTCTGCGAAGCAAAACGCGGCATTCAAAAACAACAACCAAAATTGCCGTCGATTTCCTCTCCCTGCCCTGCAATGGCTGGAGCAGAAGGAGAGCGAGAGAGAGAATAGTCTCATTGGGTCAGAGGAATGGCAGTGGAGCGGGCTAATGGCGAGTAGGCTCGCGATCTATCAATTACACTAGCCAGGTCGCTCTCCCTATTGAACATTATTACTCTCTCACGTCGCCACTGCGGTTTCCGCGACAGCAGCAGCATCATCATGATGTTGCATCCACCAATTAGTCCGGAACCGGGTTATTCGGCTGTCTGCGAACAGTCCGGTTTTAACCTTACCCAACATCCACTCTCGAGGTGCGGTACGGTGAATGTCCTATCGTCCGACCTTGTATGCTGGATTGCACTATTTCACTATATTAAGGGGAGAGGGTGCCTTCACACACATATTCGGTGTGAAATATCTTCCGCCCCCCAGCGGAGCGCTTCGGCGCCTCTGCGAAGCAAAGCGCGGCATTCAAAAACAACAACCAAAATTGCCGTCGCTTCCCTGCCCTGCAATGGCTGGAGCAGAAGGAGAGAGAGATTTTAGTCTCATTGGATCAGAGGAATGGCAGTGGAGCGGGCTTATGGCGAGTAGGCTCGCGCTCTATCAATTACACTTGCCAGGTCTCTCTTCCGTTTGGACATTATTTACTCCGTCTCTCTCTCTCGGCGCACACGTCGCCACCCTACTAGTTTCCGTCACAGCATATGCTGCGGCCTTTCAGTCCGGAACGGGGCTCCCCTTCGCCTTGCTGTCTGCCCAACTTAGCGGACTTGCGTTGGCTGATCACCCGTCTTCGCGTCTGTGCCGGCCTTCAATGCAGCGCCCAACCGTCTCTTGACCGAGATTCATTGCACTATTCCACGCGCAAACGGCTACCCTAAATGTGCATAGACAACGCTCATGGTTCAACACGACCAGGGCGCAGTCTGGGAGCCGAGTATACTAAAAAGAGAGTTTAGCAGCCAAAACTCGTCAAAGCACACGTTGGGTTACCCCATCACCTAACAACGATGATGGCGGTTCCCACCCGTGAAATACACAACCTAACCAATATTGGGCGACGATGGCGCTCATGAGCACACGTCCCCACAAACAGTAAGAGAAAGAGAGAGAGGAGGAGATGGGCCAATGTGCGGTCCCTCGCCCAATGTCTTATGCCTCGCTGGGGCAAAGAGAAGAGAAGAGAAGAGGAGCGGATAAGGGAGGAGATTGGCCAACGTGCGGTCCCTCGCCCAATGTCGGCTGCCTCGCTGGAGCTGGGTAAAGAGGAGAGGAGCGGATAAGGGAGGAGATTGGCACACACGGTGGCGCTGCCGGCGCCGAGGATAGCAAGAGAAGGTGCAGTTTGATCTGATCATCTGGTTTGCTATTTCTCTAAGGCCAACGTGCGGTCCCTCGCCCAATGTCGGCTGCCTCGCTGGGGCAAAGAGGAGAGGATAAGGGAGGAGATTGGCACACACGGTGGCGCTGCCGGCGCCGAGGATAGCGAGAGAAGGTGCAGTTTGATCTGATCATCTGGTTTGCTATTTCTCTAAGGCCAACGTGCGGTCCCTCGCCCAATGTCTTCTGCCTCGCTGGGGCAAAGAGAAGAGGAGCGGATAAGGGAGGAGATTCGCCAACGTGCGGTCCCTCGCCCAATGTCGGCTGCCTCGCTGGAGCTGGGGCAAAGAGGAGCGGATAAGGGAGGAGATTGGCACACACGGTGGCGCTGCCGGCGCCGAGGATAGCAAGAGAAGGTGCAGTTAGATCTGATCATCTGGTTTGCTATTTCTCTAAGGCCAACGTGCGGTCCCTCGCCCAATGTCTTCTGCCTCTCTCTCAATCTCACTATTTTGGCCGCCGTGATAGGCGCCGCCAACAGCAGCAGCTACCTGGTTGATCCTGCCAGTAGTCATATGCTTGTCTCAAAGATTAAGCCATGCATGTGTAAGTACAAGCCGATTTAAGGCGAAACCGCGAATGGCTCATTAAATCAGCTATGTTTCATTGGATCTGTAAACCCACTTACTTGGATAACTGTGGCAATTCTAGAGCTAATACATGCAATTGGTCTCTGACCGCAAGGGAAGAGCGCTTTTATTAGTTCAAAACTGGTCGGGCCCCGGTCCGTAACCCACCTGTGGTGAATCTGAATAACTTCGGGCTGAGCGCACGGTCTCCGCACCGGCGCCGCTTCTTTCAAGTGTCTGCCTTATCAGCTTTCGATTGTAGGTTATGCGCCTACAATGGCTATAACAGGTAACGGGGAATTAGGGTTCGATTCTGGAGAGGGAGCCTGAGAAACGGCTACCACATCTAAGAAAGGCAGCAGGCACGCAAATTACCCACTCCCGGCACGGGGAGGTAGTGACGAAAAATAACGATGCGAGTCTCATCCGAGGCCTCGCAATCGGAATGAGTACACTTTAAATCCTTTAACGAGTATCCACCATTGGAGGGGGCAAGTCTGGTGCCAGCAGCCGCGGTAATTCCAGCTCAATAGCGTATATTAAAGTTGTTGCGGTTAAAAAGCTCGTAGTTGGATCTCAGTTCGGACTGACAGTGCACCGCCCGGTGTTCCTGTCACGCTCGAACAACCGCCCGCCGGCTCGCACGGGATGCTCTTTGTCAGTGTCCCGAGTGGCCGAAGTTTACTTTGAAAAAATTAGAGTGCTCAGAGCAGGCTATTTGAATGGCGAATGGTGATGCATGGAATAATGGAATAGGACCTCGGTTCTATTTTGTTGGTTCGAACGAGGTAATGACTAAAAATCGGAACAGGCAGGGGGCATTCGTATTGCGACGCTAGAGGTGAGAGTGCTTGGACCGTCGCAAAGACGAACTGCAACATTGCCAAGGATGTTTCATTAATCAGAACGAAAGTTAGAGGTTCGAAAGGCGATCCAGATGCCGCCCTGAGTTTAACCATAAACGATGCCAGCTAACGATCCGCCGGCGTTATTCCACATGACCCGGCAGGGCGGCTTCCGGGAAACCAAAGTCTTTGGGTTCCGGGGAAAGTATGGTTGCAAAGCTGAAACTTAAAGGAATTGACGGAAGGGCACCACCAGGAGTGGAGCCTGCGGCTTAATTTGACTCAACACGGGAAACCTCACCAGGCCCAGACACCGGAAGGATTGACAGATTGAGAGCTCTTTCTCGATTCGGTGGGTGGTGGTGCATGGCCGTTCTTAGTTGGTGGAGCGATTTGTCTGGTTAATTCCGATAACAGAACGAGACTCTGGCCTACTAAGTAGTCGACGGATCTCCAGAAAAATGGTGTCCAGTTCGCAACTTCTTCTTAGAGGGATAAGCAGCAATTCTAGCCGCGAGATTGAGCAATAACAGCGATGCCCCATATGTTCTGGGCCGCACGCGCGCTACACTGGAAGGGATCAACGAGTTTTCCCCCTCCGAGAGGAGCGGGTAACCCGTTCAAAGCCTTTCTTGATAGGGATTGGGGCTTGCAATTGTTTCCCATGAACGAGGAATTCCCAGTAAGTGCAAGTCATCAGCTTGCGCTGACTACGTCCCTGCCCTTTGTACACACCGCCCGTCGCTACTACCGATTGAATGATTTAGTGAGGCCTTCGGACTGGCGCTCTTGGATTGTCAGCCCCGTTGCCCGCGAGGGTTTTCTGGGGTCGTCGCCTCGAGCTGACGGAAAGATGTCCAAACTTGATCATTTAGAGGAAGTAAAAGTCGTAACAAGGTTTCCGTAGGTGAACCTGCGGAAGGATCATTAACAGAGAGAAAGAGAACGGGGCGCTCTTAAAACTACTACTCTCCTGATTTGGGCGGTCTCGGGCTATGCTCTGGCAACTCCAGCAGGGAAAGAGGACAATCCCGGCCCCCGCACCAAAAATAGGTACCACGCTGTGGGTGGACCACACTCGGGCGAGAGCGCGAAGACCGGAGGAGGACGGACGGGGCTTTGGACGGCTGCCCGTCCGTTCCTTACTACCGGCGAATAAGCCTCTTGACCCAAAAAGAGTGAAATTCAAGTGTCAAAAAACAACAACAAGCCGTCCGGCCAAACCCAAACCACAAACTTGGGCTATGTCTGTCAAACCCTTTCATTGAGACTCGACCTGTGATGGTTAGTCGCAAAAAGACCAAATGGCAAATACACAACTCTTAACGGGGGATCACTCGGCTCGTGGGTCGATGAAGACCGCAGCAAACTGCGTGTCGGTATGTGAATCGCAAGAATACCAGATACATCGACAAGTTGAACGCATATTGCGGCGGCGGCAGCCATATGAGCTTGTCGCCGCCACTCCTCTACGAGGGTCGGAAATATACATCCATCGGTTGCTGCGAGTTCGGTGCCTGCTGACTGTCTCCCCGACACGAGGGTAACCCGAACTGAGCTTCCGCCTTGGGGTTTAATCGCCCGCGCCTTGCGCGAGGCGTGCCCTTAAAAACAAGCAAGCCTATCACTAGCAAGTCCATGGACTTGGCGCACCCACATTCAACCACAACAAAGCGACAGTTGTCGCCCTCGCAAATAACTGGAGGCGGCGCTCTTTTGCCTGCTGTCCACAGAGACACGAATGGCCGTCGGCCGCTCATGGCTGATGCTGCACATGTTCTAAGAGGCACTCCATCCCACGAAGAGGAAACGAAACCGGGTCGGATATCTTTTAAGTAAGCCCCGCCGGAATTTCGTCTATCACCTCGAAAAGAGTGCTTGGCATGCATTGCAGTGGAACCTAAATTGATGAGTGCGCCTGGGCCCGCAGTCTACCATGTAGTGGTGCAGGCAGAGAGATGAGAATGCTTGG
>NW_024729231.1:0-21402 GCF_018991925.1 Homarus americanus
ATGGCTTGAGTGTGGAAGGAGTAATTTTTTGTAGCTACCTGTACATAAAATATGTGCTATTGTATTTTATGTTATGTTATGTATCAATTTTATTGTTTATCATAGCAAATTTTTTTTACTTTTGACTTACAGTATTCAATATGAATTTTTTTATAATTAAGCTCATCTTGTACTCACTAAATTGTTTAACTCTGAACTACATCATTTATATAGAAGATTGGCATTCATAAATCAATTGTTTAACTTCAAACTTGTTTATAACAAACTTGTTTATTTTTAACAATATTAGGGATTGCAGTACAGGGTACTGTACTCAGTGATTACAGCTCTGCTGTTCGAACCTGTTGTTGGCCCTCTGTGCTTTGCTGTTATTCCTCATTTAGCATTAATTTCACTTAACATTAGCTTTTCTGGAATGCAACCCCATTATTAAATGAGGGATACCTGTACAGTTATTATCCAAGTCTTAAAGTGTGGTGTTTGAGTGGATACAGCACTCGCCTCCTATTCTGGGGATCAGTGGTTCGGGCACTCCCAGTTCACCAAGCCGTAAATGGATACGTAAGTTTACAACTTGGGGAAGTGAAGGCGGTCGAGAGCAGTACCGGCCATGCTGCCTCCTTGTGTACTGAAGGCTTCGTATACAAAGTGCTGAATCTACACAGTACCTAACAGGCAGTCATGCCTGTGGAACCCACTTCCACATTGAAGTTTTACTAACTTTTGATGTTTTAGTCCTGGATTAGGCATTGCACTTTCGTTGTCAAAATTTGACAAAGGTTACGGATGGTGTTCAATAATAAAGCAGCCACAAGTATTGACCAATCACTAGGAGACTTTAGTTGATGAAAGAGGTTAGGCATAGGTTTAGAATAGGCACGTCATTTGTTTGGTCAACATTGGGCAAAGGTCACTGAGAAAGATTAATTTCCCACTCATGACTTCAGTTGAATGTGAGTTTTTATCATGCCTTACTACTTTTTTTATATGTTTTTTTTATTTTATTTTTTTTGCATGCATTAGCCCACACCAGGCACAGGTAATTTTTAATGACCCACATCAAGGCGGGGGAGATGTAATAAAATAATAATAATAATGATGATGATGATGATGATGATGATGATGATGATGATGATGATAATAATAATAACAACGAAGGTGGGTGACAAGAATTTACATGCATTTGCTTGCCTCTTATTTTAATGAATTCATTAAAACTTTATCCCCAAGTGGATGAAGAGTCAGAATATTGGTTAGCTGTACATATATGGGATTTTGCTATTTGTCTCACAAGATATGCTTAGTCTACTTTATTATAGCTTGAATGCAAGATTTCCATTTATTTCTTATTACAGTATTTTTAATTATATTTTTACTATTATTATTAATATTAATTTTTTCAGCCTGCAAATATATTCTTTACACTGGATGGACGGCACATCAAACTGGGTGATTTTGGGTTGGCCCGATTAATGCCAAACCTGGTTACCTGTGGATCAGGAGAAACGGATATAATTGTAGAAGAAACCAACCTTACACCAATATCTGAGCATGCACCAAACACTCGTGGTGTCGGAACACCTATTTATGCTGCTCCAGAACTCAAGATTGGTGGTCGATACGATACTAAGGTACAGTATTGTAATGAGACATAATTTTATGTTTGTCTTTTAATCTGTTTATTATCAGGTTAAGCTCACTATATTGGGGCATAACCAAGGGGGCTGGGTTCCTTCCTTTTGTAGAGATGTGAGTTTTGCATAAAGATTGTTCTGTTAGGAATGAGCCCCTGGATATAATGCTACATATGTTTTATGGAATTTTGTTTGTAGAAAAGTTGTCATAGAAGATACCTCTTATTTTTTATGTAAAATTTCATGTTAGTTTTGCATTATTAGAATTCTGATTCACAAGACAAAACTCTTATCTGTACAGTATATGAATTGAGTTATTTCATCTCTTTCTAGAGTGACATGCACAATCTAGGAATCATTCTGCTGGAGTTCTTTCAACCATTCCAGACGGGATCAGAGAGGATCCACGTGATTAATGCCCTTAAAACAAAACGACAGTTGGACCAAGAATTTCTCACCTTGTGGCCTGATATTGTAAGTATTAACAGAGGAGTAATATAATACTAGTTGTCTTGTCTCCTCTCATTTCTTTTGTTCCAAACTTCCTTTGTTCGGCACTACCCAAATGAGGAGATAGTGCAGGAACAGTGTGTGACATTGTGGAGTTTGTTAGATGAGTGTAATGAGTTCATACAGTAGCTGTTCGATAACTCGCCTGTGAGATGCAGGTGCTCAGCAGCATCAAAGTTTTATTTTGCCACCTCTGAATTTTAGTGACTATAAATATAAGTCTCCTTGGATCAATATCTGACTTGGAGAACCCTCTTTTTGTCGAATCAGGACAAGGATATTTCGAAACCTTTCTCCTCTTTTGGGTTATATTGTGACATTCAACCAGATTGAGGTTTGGTGCTGGAAAGCCAATGTAACAGATAATGGATGAGGAAAGGTCTGAGTTTATTAGCTGTCATAGCAACTAAGACTCATACATCTCTGTTATTAGTGGTAAACCCTTGACCTTCAGACCCCTCTCACAGGTTGTGATGGGGAGAGCTGTACAATTTTCACCTCCTCCTCCTCCTCCAACTAATACAGTCCCTCTGCCTCTCCTCCAACTAATACAGTCCCTCTGCCTCTCCCCCAACTAATAGTCCCTCTGCCTCTCCTCCAACTAATACAGTACCTCTGCCTCTCCCCCAACTAATACAGTCCCTCTGTCTCCCCCAACTAATACAGTCCCTCTGCCTCTCCCCCAACTAATACAGTCCCTCTGCCTCTCCCCCAGCTAATACAGTACCTCTGCCTCTCCCCCAACTAATACAGTACCTCTGCCTCTCCTCCAACTAATACAGTCCCTCTGCCTCTCCTCCAACTAATACAGTCCCTCTGACTCTCCCCCAACTAATACAGTCCCTCTGCCTCTCCTCCAACTAATACAGTCCCTCTGCATTTCTTTTCACCACATCCAACACCAGTCCTTCACTGGACTTAAGGTAATGTGCTATATTTAACTGATTAATTCATATTGATTTGATTTACTGTATCTTATTTTGCTAGTACAGTACTGTGTCATTATTATTATTAATAAGTATATTAATTGGTGGTTTGATAACTATGTACAGTATTTATGATTTTTTTTAGATGTGGTTTTTCATTTGCATCTGGGACAGATTAATTATTAATTTCATTGTTTCAATATGGTTAATTGATCTTGTTTACAAACATCTAGTTTACAAACACATTTCAGGAACACATCAAGTTGTAAACCAGGGACTGCTTGTACTTGATGGGTATTGTTGACCCATTTCTGCTTTGAAATAGGATTTGAAAGATAAATATTTAAATAAGTTCTTGAATTTTTCATTATTGTGACAACAGTGTTAAAGAACTACAGAACCGTTGGCTCTACTTTCAATTATCTACCATCCAACATTAGAAGGACCACAGGAAAAGTGTACTTGGACAAGAAATAATGACTTTTATTTAATTTTTTCTTCTTCTTCAGGCACCTTGGATATTGCAACTCACTGATCCGGAGCCAAACGATCGACCGTCAGCTTATGAAGTATTGGAGTCAACATTGTTTAAAATTCCAAAATTGGAAAGATCGCCTAAAAAATTGCCAATGGAAAAATCTGATGAGATTTACCAAAAAAATGCTGAGATTGCAAAGTTGAAGGAAGAAAATTTAAAGCAGAAGGAAATAATTGCTCAGTTACAACAGGAAATTGAAAATATGAAGATTGAAATTAATAACAAATGAAAAGCATCCAGAATAATTAATCACTGTATTCATTTTAAATCTGAATCAATTCAATTTGTTTCTGAAAAAAATTCTTTTCTCTCAAAAATGGGGAAAATTTGAACACAGCCTTAATCTTTAAACTAAGGTCTTTAGGCACATAAGGTTAGTAATTACACTAGACCATCGGCAAATACTAAAAATTATGGGAGATACATTCTCTCTCTCGGTCCGAGTCATTGTTGTATGTTTAATGACATCCATATACATATGCGTACTGTATATATATATAAGCAGAAGATCTCGTGATTCCCATTTGCTTCAGAGTCAACCAGTTTAAGTCTTTTACCTCCATATTTAGTGAAAACCCTGGTTTATTAGAAGAGCACTGGATTCCAGGTAAATTACTACTAAATAGTAGCTGGTTTGGAGTTAACTTCAGCTCTGAGATATGAAACAATATACAGTAGTAGTTCTGAAGACTACTGTGGCAACATATCAAAATGTATTTTTTCATGGCAGTCCACATGCAAAATACAGGATGACAAGTTTTTATCATGGCGGCAGGTCACAATACATAACAGCAGTGAAGAACATAGTTCAATATTTTCTGTAACATCAATTCTTTACTAATTGTAGCAGCATTTCAAAAGCTGGTAATATGAGAAGCTATATGCAACAGCAGACCATTTGCTAAATTCATCATCAAGTAAAGAGTTATGTACAGTACAGCTAAGAGTCAGCTGACACAGCACAAGCTAAGATACAATACACAGTCAGTAACTAACAGAAAGTCAAGACCTTGATTGCAGTAGAAAGTGAAGGGCAGTTACAACATCATTTCAAAAATTGGTTATGGTACCAAGTTAGGGTCATTAATGGGACTGCAGCTACAGGATATGGTAGCAAGTTAGGGTCATTAATGGGACTGCAGCTACAGGTTATGAGTTGTGTATGATAGTAGGTCTTGAAATAGATGATATTTAGTCAAAATACAGCTGATTGTATTTTAACTGCAGGTGCAAGATTTGAATTATAATTAAAGCAGCAGGTTCCCAACTTCATCTATTTGTTAGCTAAATGAAGCAGCAAAAGTAGAACAGTGTACAATCAAAACTACGGCATAAGAATAGTGGGGTTTCCACTAATCTGAGAATTACCATTTGACACTAGTGGCAGATCTATATTTATTGTAGGGGGTTTAAGTTTATTTTTTATTGTTTATGCAATTCATAAAGTTATAAAAGGGTAAATATAAAATGATGTACAGTTTTCATAGTCTGGGCTAAATCCTCATAGCAGCAAAGTTTTCCCTGGAAACAACAATAGTCACTCATTGTATGAAGTGACATCAACAGTTACATTTCACCAAAAAAATAAAAAATAAAAAAAAATAAAAAAAGATTATCAGAAGTGTGAAAAAATATTCTTGGATTTTTATCATGATTTAGGATTACTATGTGATTTGATTGTTATTCGCTCAAACATGAAATGAGTTGTGTTTGTGATTTTATGTAGTGTTATGGGAAGGTTTGATAGTGAGGTCTCTGAATCCACTTTTGATCTGCCACTGGACATAAATTGTTCCTATTGGTTTATTCCAAGTGTCATGTTGTGATGAGTTCAGGATCTGTTTAACAAGTTCAGAACCCCTGTATGTACAGTCCTTTGTTATTGTTTTTTGTAATATATCTCAGTTCATGAGTTAATTCCCCTTACAAGTGAACAAATTGTAAATATGTAATGACATATAATTCACCACTTTGGAGGTTAGAAAAAATGTAAGCCTTATCTCTCAGTTAAGTTTGAAATCATTTGCAGATAATGTACTGTACTTCTAATTCAAGGTTATTTTAGCAAAATGTAAACTTTTATATATATATATATATATATATATATATATATATATATATATATATATATATATATATATATATATATATATATATATATATATATATATATATATATATATATATATATATATATATATATATATATATATATATATATATATATATATATATATATATATACATATATATATACATACACGTATATATATTCCTTTGGTTACATGTACAGTACATGCATAAGGTTATGCATTGGTTATTATTATTATTCCTATTATCATCACATTGTAATTATACAGTATTTGGATGGGAGGGCAAATTTATGGTTGTAATCATGGTAACTGAGAGACATGATATATTTGTCAAGTTTGTGCATAATTATAAAGTTCCTTTATCGTGCTAGAAGAGTATTTGGAAGATTTCTTATATCATGTACTGTAAAAAGCAGAATTGTTGTTCAGTCACTTCAGTATAAGTCATTACTATTGTTGAAGTACTCCTAATTGGTCTTATTAAGTCAATATACTACTAATAACAAATACCAAAAATAGTGCTTTATATGATGCATGTTAATTTGTTTGTAAATACAAGTAGGACTCTGGTCTTTGTATCTTTTTCTGTACCTTTGCTTACCAGATTTGTTATTTATGATATTCATTATGTTTATTCCATTGTCTTTTGTGTGGGAAGGTCAAAGGGGACAAATCTAAACAAGGAAATAATAAATGAGTAATGCAAGACAAGTCTACAATGTGAGAGGAAAGGCTTGTTCATATTTTCCACTTACTTACACTGTTGATCTATAATGCTTTATATTAATTATTCTAAAGTACTGTTGTTGTTTTTTTATTCATTTAGCTAAGGGCTGAAGGAGCATTTGTTATGTCTTTAGTATCCATAGGCTCTTGTGTTTCTGTCCATGGTTTACCTTAACATTTTCAGGGCCAGTTAAGCTCTTGATGGTTTTGACAAGTTACAGGCATTCCCTGATTTAAAAAAAGGGTTCCTTTCCAGAAGTTTTTCATAAATCAATATTTCATCAGTCAGACCCCATTTTCATATTTTTAGACTTATTTATACAAGCTAAGATACATTCATATGAAAAAAATCTTTCCAAAAACATCTTAAAATGCCACAACACATGTGTTAATGAAAAATTTTGGCGTACACAATGATTATAAACCAAAATTAAACATAAGTGAAATACAATACAGTACTGTAGTACTGTACACATACTCCAAAAAGAATCTGCAAGGTGTGGTTCAATGAATTTCAAAATGAACACCACGACTCCTGTTGTCTTGGTAGGGTTGTCAAAATCCATATTGTCTTGTACTAAATCATTTAAGATACTTTTTGAAGTGAGCATACTGTATATGTTGTACGGTAGGATCTCAAGTTCAGCGAGTTTTAGATTCGTGATTCATATGTTTCGCGTCACTAAAAATTTCCAGCCTCCCAAGAATAGCGATTTTCATTACCAGTTTCGCGAGTCTTTTTTGAGAGGACAGTGCACATTGTTATGGTCTTTTGTTATCCGTCCACCCGCCGAGTGTTTTTTGTTTACTGCGTAACGGCAGTTAGTTTGAATGAGCGAGTGGTGCAGTGACCCTGGATTATATAACCCATTGTGATTGCATTTCGTGAGATTCTTGTTTAACTTAACAATTCTTGTGCATTAATGAGGAGTGAAGTGCTTAATGTAAATGTCGGGAGCGGTTCTGGTGGTAATGATGGCTGTAGAGAAGGTCACAAGGAAAGCCCCAAGCCAAGTGTGACAACCCTAGGGTTGCCAGCGCCCTTAGCAGGGCCCATGGGGGCGCCGCCGTGTCTGTGAGGGTCCCTAGGAGTGTTGCTGTCCCTGTGTGGGTCCCTAGGAATGTTGCTGTCCCTGAGAGGCCCATGGAAGCTCGGCTGTTCCTGGAGGAGCCTCTGAGGATGCCGTCTTCCCTGAGAAGGCCCCTAGGATTGCCGGTGTCCCTAAGAGCACCCGTGCAGGATCCAGCGCCCCTGACAGGTCCCCTGTGGGCACAGCCGACCCTGAGAGGGCCCTGGTGGCGCCTCCGTGCCTGGCATGGCCAAATGACCCTCATAGGGATAGCGGCGACCTCAGCTTCCCTTACAGGGACGGGGGCGCCTTCAGGGATGTTCCCAGGGACGGCGACGCCCCCAGGAACCCTGCCACAGCGGTGGTGTCTTCAGGGGCCCTTCCAGAGGCGGTGTCTCCCCCAGGGTCCTTCCATGGGACGCCACTGACCCCCAAGGACCCTGCCAGGGACTGTAGCGCCCCTATGGACCCTCCTAGCGCCCGCAATGCTGCTAAGGGCCCTCCTAGTCACAGTGGGTGCCTTTCCAGGGGCGGCAGGGTCTCTGCCAGGGGCGACGGCGCCCCCAGGGGCCCTTCCACATGCGGCATTGCCCCAAAAAATTCATAGTTTTGTCGTACATTTTGCATTCGTCCAGTAATCCCTTATTTAACTGTGATTGGTGGAGCAAGATGTAACGTCATCAAATTACAGCCAATAGGAGAACAGAGCAATCAGTCAGCACAACACCCCAACTTATTCTCAGTTGTTAGATATTTACTCTCGTTTCACTATTTAAATTCTGGGAGATATGACTTTAAATAAAAATGCACTTCCCATCGCATTTTCAGTATTATCGCAACCTGACCAATAAAAAGGAGAATAAATATCCAACAGCAAAACATAAGTTGGGGTGTTGTGCTAATTGATTGCTCTGTTATCCTATTGGCTGTAATTTGATGACGTTACCTCTTATTTCACCAATCACAGTTATGTAAGAGATTACTGGAAGAATGCAATATGTTCGACACCACTATCCATTGTTTTGCGGCGCCGCCTCCCCTAGGAGGACCTATTGTGAGCCACAGGCCTTGACAGGGTCCATGGGAGCAGTGGCGCCCCATAAAGAGGCCTGGGGAGAGCCACCGCTTCTGGAAGGGCCCCTGAAGGCGCCATCACTGCTGGCAGGGCCCTGGGAGCACCACTGTCCCTATGGTCATACTTGGAGGCGCCCCCTGTCCCTGGAAAACCCTGAGGATCGTGGTGGTTGTCCCTGTGAGGGTCTCCCTAGGGTCGCCAACGCCCTAGCAGGGCCACAGGCGCTGCCGTCCCTGTGAGGGTCCCCAGAGCGCTGCTGTCTCTGCAAGGGTCCATTGAATCGCTGTCGCCCCTGAGAAGCCCACGGAAGCCTGGCTGTTCCTAGAGGATCCGCTGTGTACATCGCCTTCCATGAGAAGGCCCCTAGAATTGCAGTTGTCCCTTAGAGCGCCCCTGGTGGATCCAGCGCCCCTGACAGGTCCCATGGCCGCACCGCCGACCCTGAGAAGGCCCTGAGGACGCCTCCGTGCATGGCATGGAAATGTGACCCTCACAGGGATAACGGCGATCCCAGGGTCCCTTACAGGGACAATGGCGCCTTCTGGGGTGTTCCCAGGGACGGCGACGCCCCCAGGGGCCTTACCACAGCAGTGGCGCCTTCAGGGGTCCTTCCATAGGTGGTGTCTCCCCCAAGGACCCTCTTTGGGGCTCCACTGCCCACAAGGACCCTGCCAGGGGCTGCGGCGCCCCTATGTGCCCTCCTAGGGACGGTAGCGCTGCTGTGGGCCCTCCTAGTGGCAGTGGGTGTCTTTCCAGGGGCGGCAGCGTCTCTGCCAGGGGCCACGGCGGTCCCAGGGGCCCTTCCACATGCAGCATCGCCCCAAGAACTTTGAGTAGTTTTGTCATTTTATTTAACTGTGATTGTCACACTGTTAATTGAATAGCACAACACCCTTACTTATGCTTTGCTGTTGGATATTTATTCTCGTTTCACTATTTTTAAAATTCTGGGAGATATGAGGTTAAATAAATACACCGGCCATCGCATTTTCAATATTATAGCAACCTTAACAATGAAACGGAGAATAAATATCCAACAGCAAAACATAAGTTGGGGTGTTGTATTGACTGATTGTTCTGTTTTCCTATTGGCTGTAATTTGATGACGTTACCTCTTATTCCACCAATCAAAGTTAAGTAAGAGATTACTGGAAGAATGCAATATGTACGACACCACTATCCATTGCTTTCGGGCACCGTCTCCCCTAGGAGGACCTATTGTGAGCCACAGGCCTTGCAGGGTCCCTTGAGCAGGGAGCACCCCATAAAGAGGTCTGGAGGGAGCCACTGGCCTCTGGAAGGGCCCCTGAAGGCACCACCGCCGCTGGCAGGGTCTCTGGGAGCACCACGGTCCCTAGGAACGAACCTGGAGGCGCCCCCGTCCCTAGAAAGGCCCCTGGGATCACGGCAGTCTCTGTTGGGGCCCCTAGGGTTGCCAGCGCCCCTAGCAGGGCCCATGGAGGAGCCGATGTATCTGTGAGGGTCCCAAGGAGCGTTGCTGTCCCTGCAAGGGGTCCATTGAATCAAGCAGTCGCCCCTGAGAAGCCCACGGAAGCCCGGGTTGTTCCTAGAGGATCCACAGTACATCGCTTTCCATGAGAAGGCCCCTAGAATTGCAGTTGTCCCTTAGAGCGCCCCTGGTGGATCCAGCGCCCCTGACAGGTCCCATGGCCGCACCGCCGACCCTGAGAAGGCCCTGAGGACGCCTCCGTGCATGGCATGGAAATGTGACCCTCACAGGGATAACGGCGATCCCAGGGTCCCTTACAGGGACAATGGCGCCTTCTGGGGTGTTCCCAGGGACGGCGACGCCCCCAGGGGCCTTACCACAGCGGTGGCGCCTTCAGGGGTCCTTCCATAGGTGGTGTCTCCCTCAAGGACCCTCTTTGGGGCTCCACTGCCCACAAGTGAGCCTGCTAGGCTGCGGCGCCCCTAAGGTGTCCCTCCTAGGATGGTAACGCTGCTGTGGCCCTCCTAGTGGCAGTGGGTGTCTTTCCAGGGCGGCAGCACCCTGCTAGCCACGAGGCCCCAGGCCCTTCCACATGCAGCATCGCCTCTAAGAACTTGAGAGTTTGTTTCAGATATTTAGTATTCTCCAGTATCCCTTACTTTTAACTGTGATTGGTGGAGGCATCGTCATCAAATTACAGCCAATAGGAGAACGGAGCACTAGTCAGCAACACCCTTACTTATGCTTTTGCTGTTGGATATTTATTCTCGTTTCACTATTTTTAAAAATTCTGGGAGATAAGTGAGGTTAAAATAAATACAATCGCCCATCGTGATTTTCAATATTATAGTAACCTTTAACAATGTAAACGGAGAATAAATATCCAACAGCAAAACATACAGTTGTATTGACTGATTGTTCTGTTTCCTATTGGCTGTAATTTGATGACGTTACCTCTTATTCTACCAATCAAAGTTAAGTAAGAGATTACTGGAAGAATGCAATATGTACGACACCACTATCCATTGTTTTCGGGCACCGTCTCACCTAGGAGGACCTATTGTGAGCCACAGGCCTTGGCAGGGTCCCTGGGAGCAGTGGCGCCCCCATAAAGAGGCCTGGAGGGAGCCACCGCCTCTGGAAGGGCCCCTGAAGGCGCCACCGCCGCTGGCAGGGCCTCTGGGAGCACCACGGTCCCTATGGTCATACTTGGAGGCGCCCCCGTCCCAAGAAAAACCCCGAGGATCATGGCTGTCCCTGTGAGGGCCCCTAGGGTCGCCAGCGCCCCTAGCAGGGCCATTGGTGGCGCCGCCGTCCCTGTGAGGGTCCCTAGGAGCGTTGCCGTCTCTGCAAGGGTCCATTGAATCGTTGCCGTCCCTGAGAAGCCCACGGAAGCTCGGCTGTTCCTAGAGGATCCGCTGTGTACATCGCCTTCCATGAGAAGGCCCCTAGAATTGCAGTTGTCCCTAAGAGCGCCCCTGGTGGATCCAGCGCCCCTGACAGGTCCCATGGCTGCACCGCCGACCCTGAGAAGGCCCTGAGGACGCCTGCGTGCATGGCATGGAAATGTGACCCTCACAGGGATAACGGCGATCCCAGGGTCCCTTCCAGGGACAATGGCGCCTTCTGGTGTTCCCAGGGATGGCACGCCCCCAGGGGTTTACATGGGTGGTGCTCTGTCCTT
The DNA here is from genome assembly GCF_018991925.1 of Homarus americanus. Lineage (NCBI taxonomy): Eukaryota > Metazoa > Arthropoda > Malacostraca > Decapoda > Nephropidae > Homarus > Homarus americanus. Next base: position 11,707 of record NW_024729231.1, read on the forward strand.
CCATAGGTGGTGTCTCCCATGAGTCTCTTTGGGGCTCCACTGTGCCCATTGGGGCGACCCTGCCAGGGGCTGCGGCGCCCCTATGTGTCCTCCTAGGGACGGTAGCGCTGCTGTTGGCCCTCCTAGTGGCAGTGGGTGTCTTTCCAGGGGCGGCAGCGTCTCTGCCAGGGGCCACGGCGCTCCCAGGGGCCCTTCCACATGCAGCATCGCCCCAAGAACTTCATAGTTTTGTCGTACATTTTGCATTCCTCCAGTAATCCCTTACTTAACTGTGATTGGTGGAGCAAGATGTAACGTCATCAAATTACAGCCAATAGGAGAACAGAGCACTTAGTCAGCACAACACCCTTACTTATGCTTTGCTGTTGGATATTTATTCTCGTTTCACTATTTTTAAAATTCTGGGAGATATGAGGTTAAATAAATACACCGCCCATCGCATTTTCAATATTATAGCAACCTTAACAATGAAACGGAGAATAAATATCCAACAGCAAAACATAAGTTGGGGTGTTGTATTGACTGATTGTTTTGTTTTCCTATTGGCTGTAATTTGATGACGTTACCTCTTATTCTACCAATCAAAGTTAAGTAAGAGATTACTGGAAGAATGCAATATGTACGACACCACTATCCATTGTTTTCGGGCACCGTCTCCCCTAGGAGGACCTATTGTGAGCCACAGGCCTTGGCAGGGTCCCTGGGAGCAGTGGCGCCCCCATAAAGAGGCCTGGAGGGAGCCACCGCCTCTGGAAGGGCCCCTGAAGGCGCCACCGCCGCTGGCAGGGCCTCTCGGAGCACCACGGTCTCTAGGAACGTACCTAGAGGCGCCCCCGTCCCTGGAAAGACCCCAGAGATCACGGCTGTCCCTGTGAAGCCCCCTAGGGTCGCCAGTGCCCCTAGCAATGCTCGTGGGGGCGCCGCCGTCCCTGTGATGGTCCCTAGGAGCGTTGCCGTCCCTTTGAGGGTCCAGTGTTGCCGTCCCTGAGAGACCCATGGAAGCTCGGCTGTTCCTGAAGGAGCTCCTGTCGACGCCGCCTTCCCTTAGAAGGCCCCTAGGATTGCAGTTGTCCCTAAGGGTGCCCCTAGTGGATCCAGCGCCCGTGTCATGTCACGTGGGGGCGCCGCTGACCCTAAGATGGTCCTGGGGGCGCCTCCATGCCTGGCATGGCCAAGTGACCTTCACAGGGATAGAGGCGATCCCAGGGTCCTTTACAGGGACAGGGGCGCCTTCAGGGGTGTTCCCAGGGACCGCTTCGCCCCCAGGGGCCATACCATAGTGGTGGCACATTCAGAGGCCCTTTCAGAGGCGGTGTCTCAGCCAGGGTCCCTCTATGAGGAGCCTTTGCACCCAAGGACCCTGCCAGGGGATGCGGCGCCCCTATGGGCCCTCCTAGGGCCGGTGGCGCTGATATGGGCCCTCCTAGTGGCAGTGGGTGCCTTTCCAGGGGCAGTAGGGTCTCTTCCAGGTGCGACGGCGCCCCCAGGGGCCCTTCCACATGCAGCATCGCCCCAAGAACTTCATAGTTTTGTCGTACATTTTGCATTCGTCCAGTAATCCCTTACTTAACTGTGATTGTTGGAGCAAGATGTAACGTCATCAAATTACAGCCAATAGGAGAACAGAGCAATCAGTCAGCACAACACCCCAACTTATGCTTTGCTGTTGGATATATATTTTCGTTTCACTATTTAAACTCTGGGAGATATGAAGTTAAATAAATAGATACTGCCCATAGCATTTTCAGTATTTTCGCAACCTGAACAATGAAAAGGAGAATAAATATCCAACAGCAAAACATAAGTTGGGGTGTTGTGCTGACTGATTCCTCTGTTTTCCTATTGGCTGTAATTTGATGACGTTACATCTTATTCCACCAATTACAGTTATGTAAGAGATTACTGGAAGAATGCAATATATACTACACCACTATCCAATGTATTGGGGCACTGCCTTCCCTAGGAGGACCTATTGTGAGCCACAGGCTTTGGCAGGATCCCTGGGAGCAGTGGCGCCCCATAAAGAGGCCTGGGGGAGCCACCGCCTCTGGAAGGGCCCCTGAAGGCGCCACCGCCGCTGGCAGGGCCTCTGGGAGCATCACGGTCCCTCTGGTCATACTTGAGGCGCCCCTGTCCTGGAAAACCCCGAGGATCATGGCTGTCTCAGAGGCCCCTTTAGGTCGCTAGCGCCCCTTAGCAGGGCCATTGGTGGCGCTGCCGTCCCTGGGTGAGGGTCCCTAGAGCGTTGCTGTCTCTGCGGGTCCATTGAATCGCTGTCGTCCCCTGAAGAAGCCCACGGAAGCTCGGCTGTTCCTAGGTGATCCAAGGTGTACATCGCCTTCCATGAGACGGCCTCCCAGAATTGCAGTTGTCCTCAGGAGCGCCCCCAGGATCCAGCGCGCCTCGACAGGTCCCATGGCTGCACCGCTGACCCCTGAGAAGGCCCTGAGGACGCCTGTGCATGGCATGGAAATGTGACCTCACAGGGATAACGGCGGATCCCAGGGTCCCTTACAGGGACAATGGCGCCTTCTGGGGTGTTCCCAGGGACGGCGACGCCCCCAGGGGCCTTACCACAGCGGTGGCGCCTTCAGGGGTCCTTCCATAGGTGGTGTCTCCCTCAAGGACCCTCTTTGGGGCTCCACTGCCCACAAGGACCCTGCCAGGGGCTGCGGCGCCCCTATGTGTCCTCCTAGGGACGGTAGTGCTGCTGTGGGCCCTCCTAGTGGCAGTGGGTGTCTTTCCAGGGGCGGCAGCGTCTCTGCCAGGGGCCACGGCGCTCCCAGGGGCCCTTCCACATGCAGCATCGCCTCAAGAACTTCATAGTTTTGTCGTACATTTTGCATTCCTCCAGTAATCCCTTACTTAACTGTGATTGGTGGAGCAAGATGTAACGTCATCAAATTACAGCCAATAGGAGAACAGAACACTCAGTCAGCACAACACCCTTACTTATGCTTTGCTGTTGGATATTTATTCTCGATTCACTATTTTTAAAATTCTGGGAGATATGAGGGTAAATATATACACCGCCCATCGCATTTTCAATATTATAGCAACCTTAACAATGAAACGGAGAATAAATATCCAACAGCAACACATAAGTTGGGGCGTTGTATTGACTGATTGTTCTGTTTTCCTATTGGCTGTAATTTGATGACGTTACCTCTTATTCTACCAATCAAAGTTAAGTAAGAGATTACTGGAAGAATGCAATATGTACGACACCACTATCCATTGTTTTCGGGCACCGTCTCACCTAGGAGGACCTATTGTGAGCCACAGGCCTTGGCAGGGTCCCTGGGAGCAGTGGCGCCCCCATAAAGAGGCCTGGAGGGAGCCACCGCCTCTGGAAGGGCCCCTGAAGGCGCCACCGCCGCTGGCAGGGCCTCTGGGAGCACCACGGTCCCTATGGTCATACTTGGAGGCGCCCTCGTCCCTGGAAAAACCCCGGGGATCATGGCTGTCCCTGTGAGGGCCCCTAGCGTCGCCAGCGCCCCTAGCAGGGCCATTGGTGGCGCCGCCGTCCCTGTGAGGGTCCCTAGGAGCGTTGCCGTCTCTGCAAGGGTCCCTTGAATCGTTGCCGTCCCTGAGAAGCCCACGGAAGCTCGGCTGTTCCTAGAGGATCCGCTGTGTACATCGCCTTCCCTGAGAAGGCCCCTAGAATTGCAGTTGTCCCTAAGAGCGCCCCTGGTGGATCCAGTGCCCCTGACAGGTCCCATGGCCGCACCGCCGACCCTGAGAGGGCCCTGAGGACGCCTCCGTGCATGGCATGGAAATGTGACCCTCACAGGGATAACGGCGATCCCAGGGTCCCTTACAGGGACAATGGCGCCTTCTGGGGTGTTCCCAGGGACGGCGATGCCCCCAGGGGCCTTACCACAGCGGTGGCGCCTTCAGGGGTCCTTCCATAGGTGGTGTCTCCCCCAAGGACCCTGTTTGGGGCTCCACTGCCCACAAGGACCCTGCCAGGGGCTGCGGCGCCCCTATGTGTCCTCCTAGGGACGGTAGCGCTGCTGTTGGCCCTCCTAGTGGCAGTGGGTGTCTTTCCAGGGGCGGCAGCGTCTCTGCCAGGGGCCACGGCGCTCCCAGGGGCCCTTCCACATGCAGCATCGCCCCAAGAACTTCATAGTTTTGTCGTACATTTTGCATTCCTCCAGTAATCCCTTACTTAACTGTGACAGGAAGATAACGTCATCAATTACAGCCACAGAGAACAGAGCACCCAGTCAGCATTAACATTCTCTTATCTATGCTTTGCTGTTGGATATTTATTCTCGTTTCACTATTTTTAAAATTCTGGGAGATATGAGGTTAAATAAATACACCGCCCATCGCATTTTCAATATTATAGCAACCTTAACAATGAAACGGAGAATAAATATCCAACAGCAAAACATAAGTTGGGGTGTTGTATTGACTGATTGTTCTGTTTTCCTATTGGCTGTAATTTGATGATGTTACCTCTTATTCTACCAATCAAAGTTAAGTAAGAGATTACTGGAAGAATGCAATATGTACGACACCACTATCCATTGTTTTCGGGCACCGTCTCCCCTAGGAGGACCTATTGTGAGCCACAGGCCTTGGCAGGGTCCCTGGGAGCAGTGGCGCCCCCATAAAGAGGCCTGGAGGGAGCCACCGCCTCTGGAAGGGCCCCTGAAGGCGCCACCGCCGCTGGCAGGGCCTCTGGGAGCACCACGGTCCCTATGGTCATACTTGGAGGCGCCCCCGTCCCTGGAAAAACCCCGAGGATCATGGCTGTCCCTGTGAGGGCCCCTAGGGTCGCCAGCGCCCCTAGCAGGGCCATTGGTTGCGCCGCCGTCCCTGTGAGGGTCCCTAGGAGCGTTGCCGTCTCTGCAAGGGTCCATTGAATCGTTGCCGTCCCTGAGAAGCCCACGGAAGCTCGGCTGTTCCTAGAGGATCCGCTGTGTACATCGCCTTCCATGAGAAGGCCCCTAGAATTGCAGTTGTCCCTTAGAGCGCCCCTGGTGGATCCAGCGCCCCTGACAGGTCCCATGGCCGCACCGCCGACCCTGAGAAGGCCCTGAGGACGCCTCCGTGCATGGCATGGAAATGTGACCCTCACAGGGATAACGGCGATCCCAGGGTCCCTTACAGGGACAATGGCGCCTTCTGGGGTGTTCCCAGGGACGGCGGCGCCCCCAGGGGCCTTACCACAGCGGTGGCGCCTTCAGGGGTCCTTCCATAGGTGGTGTCTCCCTCAAGGACCCTCTTTGGGGCTCCACTGCCCACAAGGACCCTGCCAGGGGCTGCGGCGCCCCTATGTGTCCTCCTAGGGACGGTAGCGCTGCTGTGGGCCCTCCTAGTGGCAGTGGGTGTCTTTCCAGGGGCGGCAGCGTCTCTGCCAGGGGCCACGGCGCTCCCAGGGGCCCTTTCCACATGCAGCACGCCCCCAAGAACTCTTCATAGTTTTGTCGCATATCTTGCATTCCTCCAGTATCCCTTACTTAACTGTGATTGGTGGAGAAGATAATTAACAAATTACGTTTAATAGGAGAATAGAGCACTAGTCAGTTAATAATATCAAGAGTTTATGCTTATTGTTGATATTTATTCTCGTTTCACTATTTAAATTCTGGGAGATATGACGTTAAATAAATACACCGCCCATCGCATTTTCAGTATTATCGCAACCTGAACAATGAAAAGGAGAACAAATATCCAACAGCAAACCATAAGTTGGGGTGTTGTGCTAATTGACTGCTCTGTTTTCCTATTCGCTGTAATTTGATGACGTTACCTCTTAGTCCACCAATCACAGTTAAGTGAGAGATTACTGGAAGAATGCAATATGTATGACACCACTATCCATTGTTTTGGGGCACTGGGTCTCACCTAGGAGGACCCAGCCAGGCCCTTGGCAGGGTCTCCTGGGAGCAGTGGCGCTCTACAAAGAGGCCTGGAGGAGCCACCGCCTGGAAGGGCCCCCTGAAGGCCACCGCCGCTGGCAGGGCCCCTGGGGAGCACCCCACGGTCCCTGTGGTCATACTTCTGGAGGCGCCCTCGTCCCTGAAAAACCCCTGGGGATCATGGCTGTCCCTGTGAGGCCCCTAGGGTCGCAGCAGGCGCCCTAGTGAGGCCGCTATATCCCTGTGAGGGTCCCTAGGAGCGTTGCCGTCTCTGCAAGGGTCCATTGAATCGTTGCCGTCCCTGAGAAGCCCGCGGAAGCTCGGCTGTTCCTAGAGGATCCGCTGTGTACATCGCCTTCCATGAGAAGGCCCCTAGAATTGCAGTTGTCCCTAAGAGCGCCCCTGGTGGATCCAGCGCCCCTGACAGGTCCCATGGCCGCACCGCCGACCCTGAGAAGGCCCTGAGGACGCCTCCGTGCATGGCATGGAAATGTGACCCTCACAGGGATAACGGCGATCCCAGGGTCCCTTACAGGGACAATGGCGCCTTCTGGGGTGTTCCCAGGGACGGCGACGCCCCCAGGGGCCTTACCACAGCGGTGGCGCCTTCAGGGGTCCTTCCATAGGTGGTGTCTCCCCCAAGGACCCTCTTTGGGGCTCCAATGCCCACAAGGACCCTGCCAGGGGCTGCGGCGCCCCTATGTGTCCTCCTAGGGACGGTAGCGCTGCTGTGGGCCCTCCTAGTGGCAGTGGGTGTCTTTCCAGGGGCGGCAGCGTCTCTGCCAGGGGCCACGGCGCTCCCAGGGGCCCTTCCTCATGCAGCATCGCCCCAAGAACTTCATAGTTTTGTCGTATATATTCCTTTCGTCCAGTAATCCCTTACTTAACTGTGATTGGTGGAGCAAGATGTAACGTCATCATATTACAGCCAATAGGAGAACAGAGCACTCAGTCAGCACAACACCCTTACTTATGCTTTGCTGTTGGATATTTATTCTCGTTTCACTATTTTTAAAATTCTGGGAGATATGAGGGTAAATAAATACACCGGCCATCGCATTTTCAATATTATAGCAACCTTAACAATGAAACGGAGAATAAATATCCAACAGCAAAACATAAGTTGGGGTGTTGTATTGACTGATTGTTCTGTTTTCCTATTGGCTGTAATTTGATGACGTTACCTCTTATTCCACCAATCAAAGTTAAGTAAGAGATTACTGGAAGAATGCAATATGTACGACACCACTATCCATTGTTTTCGGGCACCGTCTTCCCTAGGAGGACCTATTGTGAGCCACAGGCCTTGGCAGGGTCCCTGGGAGCAGTGGCGCCCCCATAAAGAGGCCTGGAGGGAGCCACCGCCTCTGGAAGGGCCCCTGAAGGCGCCACCGCCGCTGGCAGGGCCTCTGGGAGCACCACGGTCCCTATGGTCATACTTGAAGGCGCCCCCGTCCCTGGAAAAACCCCGGGGATCATGGCTGTCCCTGTGAGGGCCCCTAGGGTCGCCAGCGCCCCTAGCAGGGCCATTGGTGGCGCCGCCGTCCCTGTGAGGGTCCCTAGGAGCGTTGCCGTCTCTGCAAGGGTCCCTTGAATCGTTGCCGTCCCTGAGAAGCCCACGGAATCTCGGCTGTTCCTAGAGGATCCGCTGTGTACATCACCTTCCATGAGAAGGCCCCTAGAATTGCAGTTGTCCCTAAGAGCGCCCCTGGTGGATCCAGCGCCCCTGACAGGTCCCATGGCTGCACCGCCGACCCTGAGAAGGCCCTGAGGACGCCTGCGTGCATGGCATGGAAATGTGGCCCTCACAGGGATAACGGCGATCCCAGGGTCCCTTACAGGGACAATGGCGCCTTCTAGGGTGTTTCCAGGGACGGCGACGCCCCCAGGGGCCTTACCACAGCGGTGGCGCCTTCAGGGGTCCTTCCATAGGTGGTGTCTCCCCCAAGGACCCTCTTTGGGGCTCCACTGCCCACAAGGACCCTGTCAGGGGCTGCGGCGCCCTTATGTGTCCTCCTAGGGACGGTAGCGCTGCTGTGGGCCCTCCTAGTGGCAGTGGGTGTCTTTCCAGGGGCGGCAGCGTCTCTGCCAGGGGCCACGGCGCTCCCAGAGGCCCTTCCACATGCAGCATCGCCCCAAGAACTTCATAGTTTTGTCGTACATTTTGCATTCCTCCAGTAATCCCTTACTTAACTGTGATTGGTGGAGCAAGATGTAACGTCATCAAATTACAGCCAATAGGAGAACAGAGCACTCAGTCAGCACAACACCTTTACTTATGCTTTGCTGTTGGATATTTATTCTCGTTTCACTATTTTTAAAATTCTGGGAGATATGAGGTTAAATAAATACACCGCCCATCGCATTTTCAATATTATAGCAACCTTAACAATGAAACGGAGAATAAATATCCAACAGCAAAACATAAGTTGGGGTGTTGTATTGACTGATTGTTTTGTTTTCCTATTGGCTGTAATTTGATGACGTTACCTCTTATTCTACCAATCAAAGTTAAGTTAGAGATAACTGGAAGAATGCAATATGTACGACACCACTATCCATTGTTTTCGGGCACCGTCTCCCCTAGGAGGACCTATTGTGAGCCACAGGCCTTGGCAGGGTCCCTGGGAGCAGTGGCGCCCCCATAAAGAGGCCTGGAGGGAGCCACCGCCTCTGGAAGGGCCCCTGAAGGCGCCACCGCCGCTGGCAGGGCCTCTGGGAGCACCACGGTCCCTATGGTCATACTTGGAGGCGCCCCCGTCCCTGGAAAAACCCCGAGGATCATGGTTGTCCCTGTGAGGGCCCCTAGGGTCGCCAGCGCCCCTAGCAGGGCCATTGGTGGCGCCGCCGTCCCTGTGAGGGTCCCTAGGAGCGTTGCCGTCTCTGCAAGGGTCCCTTGAATCGTTGCCGTCCCTGAGAAGCCCACTGAAGCTCGGCTGTTCCTAGAGGATCCGCTGTGTACATCGCCTTCCATGAGAAGGCCCCTAGAATTGCAGTTGTCCCTAAGAGCGCCCCTGGTGGATCCAGCGCCCCTGACAGGTCCCATGGCCGCACCGCCGACCCTGAGAAAGCCCTGAGGACGCCTCCGTGCATGGCATGGAAATGTGACCCTCACAGGGATAACGGCGATCCCAGGGTCCCTTACAGGGACAATGGCGCCTTCTGGGGTGTTCCCAGGGACGGCGATGCCCCCAGGGGCCTTACCACAGCGGTGGCGCCTTCAGGGGTCCTTCCATAGGTGGTGTCTCCCCCAAGGACCCTCTTTGGGGCTCCACTGCCCACAAGGACCCTGCCAGGGGCTGCGGCGCCCCTATGTGTCCTCCTAGGGACGGTAGCGCTGCTGTGGGCCCTCCTAGTGGCAGTGGGTGTCTTTCCAGGGGCGGCAGCGTCTCTGCCAGGGGCCACGGCGCTCCCAGGGGCCCTTCCACATGCAGCATTGCCCCAAGAACTTCATAGTTTTGTCGTACATTTTGCATTCCTCCAGTAATCCCTTACTTAACTGTGATTGGTGGAGCAAGATGTAACGTCATCAAATTACAGCCAATAGGAGAACAGAGCACTCAGTCAGCACAACACCCTTACTTATGCTTTGCTGTTGGATATTTATTCTCGTTTCACTATTTTTTAAATTCTGGGAGATATGAGGGTAAATAAATACACCGCCCATCGCATTTTCAATATTATAGCAACCTTAACAATGAAACGGAGAATAAATATCCAACAGCAAAACATAAGTTGGGGTGTTGTATTGACTGATTGTTCTGTTTTCCTATTGGCTGTAATTTGATGACGTTACCTCTTATTCTACCAATCAAAGTTAAGT
>NW_024729232.1:0-16161 GCF_018991925.1 Homarus americanus
CCCTCATAACGCCATCTGTGAGGGAGTTACTACACTACGTGTCTGGTGTTCAACATCTCACCTTACATGATCTACGTGTGCAAACATTAATCTGTATGTTCACTGTGTGCTCCTTCACCTTTCTCTAATGAGGGCTTTTGTTAAACCACCAATTTATGATGTACTAAGTCATTTGTGTCCAATGTATACTTTCGAAAAGCCCTTGTTTGGGGAAGGTAGGAGAGAGTAGTCGTCATTATTGTCCAAGCCAAATTATTTATTTCTATATATAAGTAATGCAGGCTGGTTTTTAAATACCTCAATCCCCTAACGGTGCCGTTTGTATATTAAGAAATACCGAAGCCATACAGTACAACACCAGCGAATATGAAGTATCACTGTAACCGGCAACTGTTACTCACTCATACCTACATACATATAGAGAGTCTTTACAGAATGATAGCAGACACGAGGAAGACGAACAACAAGAGGAGAAGAGTTAGAAGAAAATCAACTTCAAGCTAAGAAGAAGAATACCAAGACATTTCCTCCAAAAAAGAAAACAACACACACAATCAAGCCGACCAAACACTGAGAAACCATGGCGGAACCCAACATGCACCGGACGCTTGACCTGACTCTATCCTGCCGCATCCAGGCGAGTTGCTGCTTAAAGTCCCTCACGCAAGCGCTGTTTAGCCACTGCACCTATTCTATCCTCCTAAAATTCACTTCAATCCCCCCCTGCCACTAGCATGTTATGTATGTATGTATGTATGTATGTATGTATGTATGTATGTATGTATGAATGAATGATAACTGCAACTTTGTGTATTAAAACTCATTACTCTTACCGAAGTAATATAGTTCGTGGTTATGTTATGTCATGTTAGGATAGATTATAAACTACATTGGGTTACATTTCGTGAGGTTCGGTGACGCTACAGGAAGTTAGGTGAGGTACCTGGAGGTTAGGTGAATGTTGACTGACTGACTGACAATTATTAGGAAGTGGTTCCAACACGTTCACACACAACCTATACTCATACCACAAGTCCAGAATTAGAGAGGATCATGTGATTGGATATATTTTCAACGATTTACTCAGTGTCTAACCAACTCTTTTGCGATTTAAATGTGGACCTAAAATTAGGTCCGTATATTTGTTTGTCGTGGTGGTGGTGGTGGTGGTGGTGGTGTGCGCCCGTCCATCAGGTTGATTAACCACCAAAACCATAAAGGGTGCGGCCCTGCCGTTTCAGGGCATACACCACATCCATGGCGGTGACGGTCTTCCTTTTTGCGTGCTCGGTGTAGGTGACGGCGTCACGGATGACGATCTCCAGAAACACCTTGAGGACGCCGCGGGTCTCCTCGTAGATGAGGCCGGATATACGTTTAACACCTCCACGCCGAGCTAGACGACGAATGGCGGGCTTGGTGATACCCTGGATGTTGTCACGAAGCACCTTACGATGACGCTTGGCGCCACCCTTTCCAAGTCCCTTGCCTCCTTTGCCTCGTCCAGTCATGTTGTTGTGGTTGCTACTACAGGTGGTCCTGGTGTGGCTTCGCCCTAGAACTAGAAAAATGCTAGTGACAGGGGGGAAGGAGGTTCAGAGGAAGAATAAAGGGAGGATGGAAGTGAATTTTAGAAGGAGAGAACAGGTGCAGTGGCTAAACACCGCTTGCGGGAGGGGGTGGCAAAAAGCCCTGAGGGTGCAACAACTACAGTCAGGACGAGGCAGAGGGAGGGCGGGAGCAGGTCCGGGCAGGCAAAGGGCCAACGCGGGTGTTCTGATTGTCGTCTTAGCTCGGGCAGTGTCGGTAAGCGGAGGAAGAACCGCCCCGCCACGGCGGCGGCGCAAGCCGAGAAACGCAGGTGGACGGACGCACAGGCAGCTCACGATCAAAGTAAACAGAGAAGGTGAAGATATGGAAATTTTGCTAGTCGTAGGGTTGTTTGGAGAAAGATGAAGGTAAAGTCTTTGAGCTATGTCAAAGAGGAACGGAGCGAGTTGGAGGAAGGGTTTTTGAATCTTTGAGCTTGAAATGTCAAAGTATTCATAGTAAGGAAGGATGAGCGTATCGTAGGAGAGTTTTTAGTAATAGCAGCAGACAGATTTGAGCTTTTTTGTCAAATTATGAACGGAGACGAGAATGAGATATAGGTTGAGTGGTTTCAGTCTAGAGTTAGGCAATTTTATTAAGAATTGGATGTCACAGACGTTGGGTATGTTTGATTAGGTTCTGAGAGTTGTGGGTCTTTTAGATATGTCAGAGAGAAATGGAGAGAGTTGGAGGAAGAGTTTTGAATCTTTGAGTTTGAAATGTCAAAGTATTCGTAGTGAGGAAGGATGAGTGTATCGTAGGAGAGTTGTTTAGTAATGGCAGGAGGCAGATTTGAGCTATGTCAAATTGTGAACGGAGATGAGAGTGAGATATAGGTTGTTAGGTTTCAGTCTTGAGTTAGGTCGATTTTGGTAAGGTGGCTTTGTCTGGCGGGGGGGGGATGTTGTGTTTGGAGATTGGTTGAGGGAGGGGGGGAGTTTGTGTTTGGGGATTGATGGGGGTGGCGGTTGTATGTTAATTTAAGGTGAATTAAAATTGCTTAAGGGGGGTTGTTGTGTGAGTGTGTATGTGTTTGCATGTAAATGTAAGGGGAGAGAGGGAGGGTTAGGATAATGTTATAAGGTCAGGTATGGTTCGGTTGTCGGGAGGAGGGGGGAGGAGAGGAGAGGAGAAGGGAGGCGAAAGGGGGAAAGGGGGGCTTTGGAGGTTCTTGGGTTAATTTATGGTATGGTAGGATTTCTTAGGAATGATATGTTTTGTGTTGCTAATGAATAGTTGTATTGCGTCATATGTTTTTATTTATTTATTTATTTATTTTATTTATTTATTTATTTATTTTTATTAGGAGGGTCAAAGGGGCTTGTTAGAAAGGTCGGGTATATTAAGTTTTTATTTTGGGAGGATTGTAGGTATCGATTTCTAAGAGGGGTTGTGAGTAAGGTTGGGTGGGTTAAGTTTTTCTTTTGGGAGGATTGAAGAGTTGTGAGTAAGGTTGGGTGGGTTAAGTTTTTTCTTTTGGGAGGATTATAGGTTTTGTTAGTGGTTGGCAGAGTTGGGTTAGTGTACATTCACTCTTTCTTTTGAGTATTGTGAGTTCTGGCCCCCATTCTTCTTGAGGAGAGGTTTGTGTGCAGTACATTACCCCTCCCGGTATGATATTGAAGAGGCGTTCAATGTCGTCTGCAGTTGGTGCCGTTTTTATAAAAGATACCTCTCCGACCTTGAGGAGAGGGTTTGCGTACAGGTACTGTGCACCTCTCCCCGACCTTATTGGCTAAGGGAGACGTACACGTCATCTGAGTTAGTATGGGATGGGTAAGTTAGGTATTTTTTTTGGGAGGAGTGATAGGGTGTGGTTAGTTAATGGTAGAATGGTTATTTTTTATTTTGTGTGGGATTGTTAGTAACGGCTGGGTATGTTAGGTTTTTATTTTGGGGGGATTGTTAGGGTCTATTCTTTCTTTTTTAGGGGGGGGGTGTTAGTGCAGGCTGAGTGGGTTAGTTTTTATTTATTTATTTATTTATTTTATTTATTTATTTATTTATTTATTTTTTTGTCGGAGTGGTCTTGAGTTTGAGTTGGTGGCGTGGGGTTTGGAGTGAGGGGGGGGAGGAGGGAATTGGTCTTAAGTTGGGTTAGGTTGATTGGGTTAGGTTAGGTGGGAATCGGTGGGTGTGGGCTGAGGAGAGGTTAGGTTATTGGGTTAGGTTGATTTGGTTAGGTTGGGTGGGAATCGTTGGGTGAGGGTTAAGGAGAGGTTAGGTTTAATTTGGGTGGAAATTGTTGGGTGTGGTTATAGGGAAGATATTAATATAAGGGAGGTGGGAGGGGAGTGTTTGGTCTGTTTAATACTTAAAGATGGAAATTCTGGGGTGCAGAGATGAGGTCTAAATTTTCGAGTGACAGTGAGCGAGGTGGTGGTATGAGTGTTGTGTATGCAAATGAGGGAAGGGCAGTTACGTGACTGTGTGTGGGGGAGTCGGGAGGTTGAGGGGAGTGTGCTAGGTTCGTGTCGGGGTTGATTTCCTGGGATGTAGTGTTGGAATTCGATGTTATGTGAGGGGATGATGTTATTGCCGAATTTAATTCCGTTGGATTTCAGTTTTATGGCTTCAGTTTGTGTAGCTGTAGTGATTTTTAACATGGGGAGAGTTCCCATCCGGGCTGCATATGTCATTTGGGAGGTGTTGTGTGTGTTGAGTTCTGTCAATAGGTTAGGATTGTCAAGGATATGGGGGATGATTTTTCTACATATGAGGGTGCATTTTGCGCGGTATTCGGGTGAGCTGAGGACCGTTAAGCCATTGTCTTTTAGTTTTTTGTTCAATGCTGGGGAGTGGAATAGGTCGGCGTCTTCGTCATTCTGTACAAATACTTTGATAATGTCGTCATTGGTGAAGGAACGTATTTGGAAGATCAAAGTCAGCTGAAAAATGAGTGAAGCGAGGTCTGTGCACTGTTGGATGGTACGGTCCACTTTGAGTTTAATTGAAGGCATGTTAACTGTTTGAATTGGAGATTTATGGAGATCTCCCCTAACAGTCCCTAATTTCCTGCGCCCCTCACGTAGGGGAGGCCCTGCACTATCACAGAGGTCCCCAGGCGAATCGGCAGGCTGTGCTGACCCCCCACCCTTCACACAAACACGCACTAGCGAGGTGTGGGGACAGAGGGCGTTTCCAGACGAATACTCCCCTGTACGTCAACTGACAGGGGAATAGGTCCTTTCACGGCACGGAAGATAAAGGTTAGAGTGGTAGAAAAAGGTCTGAAAACTTACTGCTGACTCTTTCTTCACACCAAGCCCCTCAGCAGCATTCGGGGTTCCTAAGGGAGGTCCGATACTGTAGGAGAGGCTCAATGTGTCGACTGAATCAACAGAATTGTCAGTTGGAGAATGGAGTCAGGTGCTTGTGATTTCCAAGGTTGGTGGGAAGGTGGGAGAGGTCCCAGAACTAGCGAATCAGCTATGTCCGTTTGATCTCCGGCTTCCCCGTCGCTCTGCGTGTCTGCTCTCTGTGGTGGTCCTGGCTCCAATGGGCTTCGCCCACGGTTTGGTGGGAGTAGGTGGCGTGCTGTGGACGCAGCGGTAGTATCGTTCATCCAAGGCCGTCCCTCCCTCTTGGAGGTGGGGCGTAGCTTGCGGATGACGCATGCGGCACTCGTGGCCAATGAGGTGGCCACTGAGGTGGAGAATGTCTGTATATAAGCCCGGCCGCCTGCCGGGCCGCCCGTATTGACTATTTCGTCGTCGAGATGGCCCGTACTAAACAGACTGCCCGCAAGTCCACTGGAGGCAAGGCTCCACGGAAGCAGCTTGCCACCAAGGCAGCTCGCAAGTCCGCCCCAGCCACCGGTGGTGTCAAGAAGCCCCATCGTTACAGGCCCGGAACCGTCGCCCTTCGTGAGATCCGTCGTTACCAGAAGAGCACAGAGCTACTCATCAGGAAGCTGCCCTTCCAGCGCCTGGTGCGTGAGATCGCCAGGATTTCAAGACTGACCTGCGCTTCCAGTCGTCTGCCGTCATGGCTCTGCAGGAAGCCTCTGAGGCTTACCTGGTGGGTCTTTTCGAGGACACCAACCTGTGTGCCATTCACGCCAAGCGCGTTACCATCATGCCCAAGGACATCCAGCTGGCCCGGCGCATCCGCGGAGAGCGTGCTTAAGTCCTCGTCCTTGGGGAAAAAGAAAAAGCACAACAAAACCTACCAGACATCTATAACTCGGCCCTTCTCAGGGCCAAAGAACTGTTCTGAAGATAATTTTCATGACAATCGAAATGGTTGGTGGTAGGAGAGCGTTAATTTCGGTTACCCAAATCGCCTAACGGTAAGTTGGTAACAGTCGTGCAGGCACGAATGTATAGTAGGTCATCAATTCGGGAGGTGGGTGGGGGCAAAAAACAAGAGCTAGTAACAAATTAATATATAAAGAATAAGTAAGTAAATAAATAACTAAAATAAAAGAAAATTCAATAAAATAAAATAAAATGAATTGTTTACATGAAATAGGCGTGCTGCAAACAAGAAATGAAACCCAAACACACTCCATGTATGTCACTTTGCAGTGGGTGTAAAAGTACTCCACGCAGAATATATTTATTTATTTATAATGTTTCGATTTAGTCCTGTTTCTACGCCAATAGAGAATGCAGATTATTATAATTTTTTTTTATTTATTTCCCTCTCAATATATCACTGTCGGTAACTGTCTCTTTAACATGTAACTGTGGCTCCGATGGAGCCGATTAAGTTGTAGTAGTGGGATGGCGTGTTTGTTGTGCACAAGTAACCTCGTACTTGGAAGAGGTGTACTTGGTGACAGCCTTGGTGCCCTCAGACACGGCATGCTTGGCCAGTTCACCGGGCAGCAAGAGTCGGACAGCTGTCTGGATTTCCCGACTTGTAATGGTGGAGCGTTTGTTGTAGTGCGCCAGGCGGGAAGCCTCGGCAGCGATGCGCTCGAAGATGTCGTTCACGAAAGAGTTCATGATGGACATAGCTTTGGAGGAGACTCCTGTGTCGGGGTGCACTTGCTTCAGTACCTTGTAGATGTAGATGCTGTAGCTTTCCTTCCTCCTGCGCTTCTTCTTCTTGTCACCCTTGGCAATGGCCTTCTGGGCCTTTCCAGCCTTCTTGGCAGCCTTTCCGGAAGTTTTGGGAGGCATGGCGGCACAGTTACTCGTGGCGCGGAGCGAGAGAATTGAAAACTGGCCCGACTAACTTTTCCTTATATACCGAGCGGGCCGCTCAGGATCAGACTGGCTGCAGCTACGGCTCTCTTACATTGGTTGGGTCCGCGAGACGGCCACCTGGCCTGATCCTGAGCTTGGTATAAAAGACCAAGGTGGCGGGCGGAAATTTAACTCCTATCACGAAAAGCAGCAGCAGCAACATGTCAGGACGCGGCAAGGGAGGCAAAGTGAAGGGCAAGTCAAAGTCCCGTTCTAGCAGGGCCGGACTCCAGTTCCCCGTGGGTAGAATCCACCGTCTCTTGCGTAAGGGCAACTATGCTGAGCGCGTTGGTGCAGGTGCCCCTGTGTACCTTGCAGCCGTCATGGAGTACCTGGCAGCAGAAGTGCTCGAGCTGGCCGGTAACGCCGCCCGCGACAACAAGAAGACCCGCATTATCCCGCGTCATCTTCAGCTTGCCATTCGCAATGACGAGGAGCTGAACAAGCTCCTGTCTGGAGTCACCATTGCCCAAGGGGGTGTCCTTCCTAACATCCAAGCTGTGCTCCTCCCCAAGAAGACAGAGAAGAAATAAGAACCCAAGGTTCGTTCACACAAGACAACCTAACCAAACAGGCTCCTTTCGGAGCCACAGGATATCACTTAAAGAGAGAAATATACGACATCAACGTTTTGCAGGATAACACTCTGTGCAAATTGAGTGAAATGTTTTTGAATGGTGTAGATGTGAAGGGGTACTGCGGGGGCCTGGGGTGGGGGACTTAAACGGGACTTAGAAGGGCGCAGAAGCAGCAGCAGCAGCAGCAGCAGCAAGGGAGGCGACCTTATTTTCACTCTGGTTCATTGACAGTACACATTTACCAGCAGCATACATTGGAGTCATATTCTAACTGTTGACTAATCAGTGTGTGGGCTAGCCAATTTGGGATAAACAGCAAGAATGTAATGTCCTCAATGAAGTAATGACATAGTTCAAGATGTCTTTGACAGTGTCACATTCAATAATATAGTGCTTTAAAGGTGTATCACAAAGTTTACATGCTGAGTGTTCCGGTATGGGTACAGCGTTACTAACTAGCCAGATGTGTCTGTATCCTAACCTAATTCTGGCCACGACTACATCACACAGGCAAGTTGTTTGGACACTCTTCCTAGCCCTCTTGGTCCCTGTTCACCTACCTACTGTAGCAGTAAGTAGGTACCTGTTGTAAATCGAAAGGTTGCCAATTCGTAATCAGGGAAAGTTGATTGAGCTTCTAAACTTGAACTGACATAATCCGAGGAGTGGTGATCCGAGGATCACAGACACTATCTCTCCCACTACAAATCCCTTCCTAACCTCCTGCTCCTTCCTCTGTCCTCCCCAAATTTAACCATGCTATCGCAAAGGTAATAATACAGGTAGAGACAACAACATATTTTCCTATTGTCTTATTATATATTAATAACAGAAACGCTGCCGCCATCCCGGAGGCTATACATTGTCTCACTGTTCATTACCTCCACAATTCTTCCTCTTACTTCTTCTTCCATCAATACTTTATTAACGGTGTATGTAAGTTTCACCATGTATTGCACTACAGCGGTAGAGCAAAGTATATTTTGTTAGCAATAAACCAAAAGCATATTTTATGGCCTAATCATCACTACATAGAACACCACCCATAAAGCATGATACTAGTAGACCACAAACTGCTATAAACACCCAAAGCATATTTTATTGCCTAATCATCACTACATAGAACACCACTCATAAAGCATGATACTATTAGACCACAAACTGCTATAAACCCCAATAATATAATAGACTATACTAGTGACTATAATTGTGTTACCCAATATTTTACGAAATAATACTATAAAACATAATAATAAACACACTATTAGTGTATATTAGTTGAATGCACAATCTGATGAGAAGTAAAAAAAAAAACAACAACATAACAATAACCTATAAAGAGTGTAGAGTATTTTTGTGCAAACTATTATACTAGTAGATGGTCTAAGATAACTGTATGTGAAGGAAAAGGTGTGCTCTCCACTCAAACTTTCTTTTTATGAAATCTCCAACTCCCCAGCTGAGCGGTACGCCCAATGGGAAACAAAACGTGGCACATAACACGCCGCCCGCCAGCTCTGGCTCGGTGAATAGGAATCAGTAATCGGGCGGAGTATAAACAACACCGCCGCCAATGTGCTCCTCCCATCTCTGAGGAAATCTGGTGGGCAACTTAGTATTATATTAGTATGTAATAATAATAACAATAATAAAAATAATAATAATAATAATAATAATACTAATAATAATAAGAATAATAATAATATTAATAATAATAATATTAATAATAATAACATGCAATTACATTTTATAACACATACTAACAAAATAGTGTATAGCCTACTATACTTAACTATAATAGGTTAGGTTGCGTAGGAGGATCTAAAAAGTACAGTAGTATATACACACACACACACACATACATATAGACAACAAACTAAATTAGAAACCACACGTCAGTGAAGTTATCAAATCCTCCAGTTTCCGTCTCCACCTCCTACGCCGACTCAAGTCCCTCGGTGTTCCTGCACACGAGCTCCTCA
The DNA here is from genome assembly GCF_018991925.1 of Homarus americanus. Lineage (NCBI taxonomy): Eukaryota > Metazoa > Arthropoda > Malacostraca > Decapoda > Nephropidae > Homarus > Homarus americanus. The sequence goes on from NW_024729232.1 coordinate 9,346, forward strand.
GTGTTTACACAACATTCATACTTCCCAAGCTCACCTGGTCTTCTTCCCTAAATGCCACACAACGTAAACACCTAGAAAAAGTGCAAAAGAGGCCATGCAAGATTATTCTCTACCCTTCCTACTCCACATATCAAGAAGCGCTCAACACACTGACCGACCCTTTAGACTCTCACTGACCATCACCACGACCTCATCTGCAAATTTGGTAAGAAGCTTCTACACCATCCCCGACACCGGCTCCTACTACCACCTGAGATCCCTAGTCCGAGAATTGCTCTTCGACACCACAACCGCATCCAGCCCATACGTGCACGAACTGATCTCTATAAGAACAGCCCAGTCCCAACCATTGTAAAAATTATCGATAACTTGTAATAAATCAGTGTACTCACTCCCAGTAAACACTACTCCTTGCACTGTCACTATGTTGAAATGAACTGTAGTTTGAGCTTTTCCCCAGCTAGTTATTATATGTCTTATTTGTGTCACTCATGTTACTTGTATATTATTTGTAATTCGTAACCCATTCCCCAAATATGTAACTGTATATTTTCAGTCTTCTGGCTGCCAAGCTCTTTCAATAAACCGTTAATTATTATATTATTATTATTTATATGTTGGCCCATACCAACTCACTCCCCTGAACCCTCCTCCCCACCGGACTATCAACAAGTTCTTGCCATAAGGTACTATCTCATTTGGCAAAGGAATGGAACCAGTGATGAATAGTGGTGAACAGTGCTTAACTCAGTGAAAAACAACTCGGCAGTTGAGTCTTACCCAAGCTAGCTAACCACCTTCACACAGTGAGGTCCCAGGTACCCAGTTATACTTCCCCTGAGACTCCACGATAGAGAGGCCTGGGACCACACCTCACCCACTTGAATGAGTGAGTCATGTCGACCACGTGGTGTCCCCAAGATGCTACGACACCACGTAGTGAATGTTTTGCTACAGCATCATCATGTGAAGTTCCTCATAACACCATCTGTGAGGTAACTGCTACATCATCAGGCCCCTCATAACGCCATCTGTGAGGGAGTTACTACACTACGTGTCTGGTGTTCAACACCTCACCTTACATGATCTATGCGTGCAAACATTAATCTGTATGTTCACTGTGTGCTCCTTCACCTTTCTCTAATGAGGGCTTTTGTTAAACCACCAATGTATGTACTAAGTCAATTGTGTCCAATGTATACTTTCGAAAAGCCCTTGTTTGGCTTAGGTAGGAGAGAGTAGTCGTCATTATTGTCCAAGCCACATTATTTATTTCTATATATAAGTAATGTAGGCTGGTTTTTAAATACCTCAATCCCCTAACGGTGCCGTTTGTATATTAAGAAATACCGAAGCCATACAGTACAACACCAGCGAATATGAAGTATCACTGTAACCGGCAACTGTTACTCACTCATACCTACATACATATATAGAGTCTTTACAGAATGATAGCAGACACGGGGAAGACGAACAACAAGAGGAGAAGAGTTAGAAGAAAATCAACTTCAAGCTAAGAAGAAGAATACCAAGACATTTCCTCCAAACAAGAAAACAACACACACACAATCAAGCCGACCAAACACTGAGAAACCATGGCGGAACCCAACATGCACCGGACGCTTGACCTGACTCTATCCTGCCGCATCCAGGCGAGTTGCTGCTTAAAGTCCCTCACGCAAGCGCTGTTTAGCCACTGCACCTATTCTATCCTCCTAAAATTCACTTCAATCCCCCCTGCCACTAGCATGTTATGTATGTATGTATGTATGTATGTATGAATGAATGCTAACTGCAACTTTGCGTATTAAAACTCATTACTCTTACCGAAGTAATATAGTGCGTGGTTATGTTATGTCATGTTAGGATAGATTATAAACTACATTGGGTTACATTTCGTGAGGTTCGGTGACGCTACAGGAAGTTAGGTGAGGTACCTGGAGGTTAGGTGAATGTTGACTGACTGACTGACAATTATTAGGAAGTGGTTCCAACACGTTCACACACAACCTATACTCATACCACAAGTCCAGAATTAGAGAGGATCATGTTATTGGATATATTTTCAACGATTTACTCAGTGTCTAACCAACTCTTTAGCGATTTAAATGTGGACCTAAAATTAGGTCCGTATATTTGTTTGTCGTGGTGGTGGTGGTGGTGTGCGCCCGTCCATCAGGTTGATTAACCACCAAAACCATAAAGGGTGCGGCCCTGCCGTTTCAGGGCATAAACCACATCCATGGCGGTGACGGTCTTCCTTTTTGCGTGCTCGGTGTAGGTGACGGCGTCACGGATGACGTTCTCCAGAAACACCTTGAGGACGCCGCGGGTCTCCTCGTAGATGAGGCCGGATATACGTTTAACACCTCCACGCCGAGCTAGACGACGAATGGCGGGCTTGGTGATACCCTGGATGTTGTCACGAAGCACCTTACGATGACGCTTGGCGCCACCCTTTCCAAGTCCCTTGCCTCCTTTGCCTCGTCCAGTCATGTTGTTGTGGTTGCTACTACAGGTGGTCCTGGTGTGGCTTCGCCGAATCGAATCGAAAAATGCTAGTGACAGGGGGGAAGGAGGTTCAGGAGAAGAATAAAGGGAGGATTGAAGTGAATTTTAGGAGGAGAGAACAGATGCAGTGGCTAAACACCGCTTGCGTGAGGGATTATAAGATGGGGGCAGCAGCAACAACCCGGCTGGACGCGGCAGGGAGGCGACAAGACAAGGCCAGGCTAGCGTCAGGTCAAGCGTCAGGTCAAGCGTCAGGTCAGGCGTCAGGTGCGTGTTGGGTTGGGCAATGGATGTTCAGTGCTTGGTCGGCTTGATTGTGTTTTGGTTTCTTGTGTGGAGGGGATGTCTTGGTCTTCTTAGCTTGATGTCGATTTTCTTCTCTCTCTCCTTCTCTTCTTGCTCTCTTGAATTGTCCATTCGTTTGTGTTTGGGTCTTCTTGTTCGTCTTCCTCGTATTTTAAGTCCTCATAGGTGTGGAAGAATTCAGAGAGGGAGAGGTTGACCACGTGGGCTTCAGCACCACTGGCCGCGTGGGCTTCAGCACCACGGGCCACGTGGTGTTCTTGGTTCTGTGTGGTGGGCTGCTTCTGTTGAGTTTTCTTTTCTTGGTTTTTCTTTACTGCTGGTTTTTTCTTTTCTTGGGAGCGTACAGCAAGGAGGGCCTCTTTGTAGCTCAGTTTTTTCTCAAGACGAGCCTTGGCTACCCTGCATTCCTCCTTCCATCTGGGGCAGGTCCGGTCGGCGGAGGAGTGTGGGCCACCACAGGCAACGCATTTTTTCTCTGTGTTGGGGCAGGCCGTGTAGCGGTGTCCAGGGCTGCCACACATGGAGCAGGTGTCTTCCTGCGCCTCACACTTCGCCCACGGTTTGGTGGGAGTAGGTGGCGTGCTGTGGACGCAGCGGTAGTATCGTTCATCCAAGGCCGTCCCTCCCTCTTGGAGGTGGGGCGTAGCTTGCGGATGACGCATGCGGCACTCGTGGCCAATGAGGTGGCCACTGAGGTGGAGAATGTCTGTATATAAGCCCGCCCGCCTGCCGGGCCGCCCGTATTGACTATTTCGTCGTCGAGATGGCCCGTACTAAACAGACTGCCCGCAAGTCCACTGGAGGCAAGGCTCCACGGAAGCAGCTTGCCACCAAGGCAGCTCGCAAGTCCGCCCCAGCCACCGGTGGTGTCAAGAAGCCCCATCGTTACAGGCCCGGAACCGTCGCCCTTCGTGAGATCCGTCGTTACCAGAAGAGCACAGAGCTACTCATCAGGAAGCTGCCCTTCCAGCGCCTGGTGCGTGAGATCGCCCAGGATTTCAAGACTGACCTGCGCTTCCAGTCGTCTGCCGTCATGGCTCTGCAGGAAGCCTCTGAGGCTTACCTGGTGGGTCTTTTCGAGGACACCAACCTGTGTGCCATTCACGCCAAGCGCGTTACCATCATGCCCAAGGACATCCAGCTGGCCCGGCGCATCCGCGGAGAGCGTGCTTAAGTCCTCTTCCTTGGGGAAAAAGAAAAAGCACAACAAAACCTACCAGACATCTATAACTCGGCCCTTCTCAGGGCCAAAGAACTGTTCTGAAGATAATTTTCATGACAATCGAAATGGTTGGTGGTAGGAGAGCGTTAATTTCGGTTACCCAAATCGCCTAACGGTAAGTTGGTAACATTCGTGCAGGCACGAATGTATAGTAGGTCATCAATTCGGGAGGTGGGTGGGTGCAACAAACAAGAGCTAGTAACAAATAAATATATAAAGAATAAGTAAGTAAATAAATAAATAAAATAAAAGAAAATACAATAAAATACAATAAAATAAAATAAATTGTTTACATGAAATAGGCGTGCTGCAAACATGAAATGAAGCCCAAACACACTCCATGTATGTCACTTTGCAGTGGGTGTAAAAGTACTCCACGCAGAATTTATTTATTTATTTATAATGTTTCGATTTAGTCCTGTTTCTACGCCAATAGAGAATGCAGATTATTATAATTTTTTTTTATTTATTTCCCTCTCAATATATCACTGTCGGTAACTGTCTCTTTAACATGTAACTGTGGCTCCGAAGGAGCCGATTAAGTTGTAGTAGTGGGATGGCGTGTTTGTTGTGCACAAGTAACCTCTTACTTGGAAGAGGTGTACTTGTTGACAGCCTTGGTGCCCTCAGACACGGCATGCTTGGCCAGTTCACCGGGCAGCAAGAGTCAGACAGCTGTCTGGATTTCCCGACTTGTAATGGTGGAGCGTTTGTTGTAGTGCGCCAGGCGGGAAGCCTCGGCAGCGATGCGCTCGAAGATGTCGTTCACGAAAGAGTTCATGATGGACATAGCTTTGGAGGAGACTCCTGTGTCGGGGTGCACTTGCTTCAGTACCTTGTAGATGTAGATGCTGTAGCTTTCCTTCCTCCTGCGCTTCTTCTTCTTGTCACCCTTGGCAATGGCCTTCTGGGCCTTTCCAGCCTTCTTGGCAGCCTTTCCGGAAGTTTTGGGAGGCATGGCGGCACAGTTACTCGTGGCGCGGAGCGAGAGAATTGAAAACTGGCCCGACTAACTTTTCCTTATATACCGAGCGGGCAGCTCAGGATCAGACTGGCTGCAGCTACGGCTCTCTTACATTGGTTGGGTCCGCGAGACGGCCACCTGGCCTGATCCTGAGCTTGGTATAAAAGACCAAGGTGGCGGGCGGAAATTTAACTCCTATCACGAAAAGCAGCAGCAGCAACATGTCAGGACGCGGCAAGGGAGGCAAAGTGAAGGGCAAATCAAAGTCCCGTTCTAGCAGGGCCGGACTCCAGTTCCCCGTGGGTAGAATCCACCGTCTCTTGCGTAAGGGCAACTATGCTGAGCGCGTTGGTGCAGGTGCCCCTGTGTACCTTGCAGCCGTCATGGAGTACCTGGCAGCAGAAGTGCTCGAGCTGGCCGGTAACGCCGCCCGCGACAACAAGAAGACCCGCGTTATCCCACGTCATCTTCAGCTTGCCATTCGCAATGACGAGGAGCTGAACAAGCTCCTGTCTGGAGTCACCATTGCCCAAGGGGGTGTCCTTCCTAACATCCAAGCTGTGCTCCTCCCCAAGAAGACAGAGAAGAAATAAGAACCCAAGGTTCGTTCACACAAGACAACCTAACCAAACAGGCTCCTTTCGGAGCCACAGGATATCACTTAAAGAGAGAAATATACGACATCAACGTTTTGCAGGATAACACTCTGTGCAAATTGAGTGAAAATGTTTTTGAATGGTGTAGATGTGAAGGGGTACTGCGGGGGCCTGGGGTGGGGGACTTAAACGGGACTTAGAAGGGCGCAGAAGCAGCTTTAGCAGCAGCAGCAGCAGCAAGGGATGAGACCTTATTTTCAGTCTGGTTCATTGACAGTACACATTTACCAGCAGCATACATTGGAGTCATATTCTAACTGTTGACTAATCAGTGTGTGGGCTAGCCAATTTGGGATAAACAGCAAGAATGTAATGTCCTCAATGAAGTAATGACATAGTTCAAGATGTCTTTGACAGTGTCACATTCAATAATATAGTGCTTTAAAGGTGTATCACAAAGTTTACATGCTGAGTGTTCCGGTATGGGTACAGCGTTACTAACTAGCCAGATGTGTCTGTATCCTAACCTAATTCTGGCCACGACTACATCACACAGGCAAGTTGTTTGGACACTCTTCCTAGCCCCCTTGGTCCCTGTTCACCTACCTACTGTAGCAGTAAGTAGGTACCTGTTGTAAATCGAAAGGTTGCCAATTCGTAATCAGGGAAAGTTGATTGAGCTTCTAAACTTGAACTGACATAATCCGAGGAGTGGTGATCCTAGGATCACAGACACTATCTCTCCCACTACAAATCCCTTCCTAACCTCCTGCTCCTTCCTCTGTCCTCCCCAAATTTAACCATGCTATCGCAAAGGTAATAATACAGGTAGAGACAACAACATATTTTCCTATTGTCTTATTATATATTAATAACAGAAACGCTGCCGCCATCCCGGAGGCTATACATTGTCTCACTGTTCATTACCTCCACAATTCTTCCTCTTACTTCTTCTTCCATCAATACTTTATTAACGGTGTATGTAAGTTTCACCATGTTTTGCACTACAGCGGTAGAGCAAAGTATATTTTGTTAGCAATAAACCCAAAGCATATTTTATGGCCTAATCATCACTACATAGAACACCACCCATAAAGCATGATACTAGTAGACCACAAACTGCTATAAACACCCAAAGCATATTTTATTGCCTAACCATCACTACATAGAACACCACTCATAAAGCATGATACTATTAGACCACAAACTGCTATAAA
>NW_024729233.1:0-10875 GCF_018991925.1 Homarus americanus
GAATTCCACTGTTTTCATTAAAAATTGGGTGTTTTTACTAGAAGAAGTAAAACTAACTAGAAGCATCGTTTTGAACAGAAAATAAGCGCTTTTCGTGAAAAAAAATAAAATGAACTAAAATGCACTACTTTGTCTAGAAAACTAGCGTATTCCGTGAAAATAAGTAAAACTAACGAATTTCAGTTTTCATTTAAAATTGGGTGTTTTTACTAGAAGAATTAAAACTAACTAAAACAGCATTCTTAGGAGAAAAAAAGCGTTTTCCGTGAGAAAAGTAAAACTTACTAATATACACTGTTTTTGAGTAAAAACTGAGTGTTTCCAGTGCAAGAAGTAAAACTAACTATAAACAGCGTGTTTGAGCAGAAAACAAGCGTTCTACGTGAAAAATAAATAAACTAAACTAAAATGCACTGCTTTTTTCAGAAAATAAAGGTATTTCGTGAAAAGAAGTAAAACTAACGAATTCCACTCTTTTCATTCTAAATTGAGTTTTTTCAGTAGAAGAAGTAAAAGTAACTAGAAGCATCGTTTTGTACAGAAAATAAGCGTTTTCTGTAAGAGAAGTAAAACTTACTAAAATACACTGTTTTTGAGCATAAACTGAGATTTCAAGTAAAAGAAGTAAAACTAACTAAAGGCATTGTGTTTGAGCAGAAAACAAGCGTTTTCCGTGAAAAGATATGAATGAACAAAAATACACTGTTTTGAGCAAAATATATGCGTTTTTCGTGAACAAAAATAAGCTGAACTAAACTGCACTGCTTTGTCCAGAAAACAAGCGTATTCCGAGAAAACAAATAAAACTAACGAATTCCACCTTTTTCATTTAAAATTGGGTGTTTTTACTAGAAGAAGTAAAACTAACTAAATACAGCATTTCTTTGGATAAAAAAAGCGTTTTCATTAGAGAATTAAAACTTACTAATATACATTGTTTTTGAGTAAAAACTGAGTGTTTCCAGTACAAGAAGTAAAACTAACTAAAAGCAGTATGTTTGAGCAGAAAACAAGCGTTTTCCGTGAAGAAAATATAATGCCCGAAAATGCGCTGATTTGTGAAAAATCAAGCGTATTCCGTGAAAAGAAGTAAAACTAAAGAATTCCACGTGTTTTCATTTAAAATTGGGTGTTTTACTAGAAGAAGTAAAACTAACTAAAAACGCCATTTTTAGGATAAAAAAAGCGTTTTCCGTGAGAGAAGTAAAACACTAAAATACACTGTATTTGAGTAAAAACTAACTATAAACAGCGATTTTGAGCAGAAGACAAACGTTTTTCGAGAAAAAATAGAATGAACTAAATTGCACTACGTTGTGTAGAAAACAAGCGAATTCCGTAAAAAAAAGTAAAACAAACGAATTCCACTGTTTTCATTTAAAATTGGATGTTTTTACTAGACGAAGTAAAACTAACTAAAAACAGTATGTTTAGGATAAAAAAAAGCGTTTTGCGTGAGAGAGGTAAAACTTACTAATATACTCTGTTTTTTAGTAAAAACTAACTATAAACAGCGCGTTTGAGCAGAAGACAAGCGTTTTTCGAGAAAAAATTAAATGAACTAAATTGCACTACGTTGTGCAGAAAACAAGCGTATTCAGTAAAAAGAAGTAAAACTAACGAATTCCACTGTTTTCATTCAAAATTTAGTTTTTTCACTCGAAGAAGTAAAACTAACTAGAAGCATCGTTTTGAACAGAAAATAAGCGTTTTATGTAAGAAAAGTAACACTTACTAAAATACACTGCTTTTTAGCTTAAACTGAGATTTCAAGTAAAATAAGTAAAAAGTAACTAAAGGCAGTGAGTTTGAGCAAAAAACAAGCATTTGTTATACTCGATTAGGTGACTTTGTTATACTCGACCATGGGACTTTGTTAAACTCGATCAGGGGACTTTGTTATACTCGACCAGGGGCCTTTATTATACTCAATCTAGGGCCTTTGTTATACTCGATCAGGGAACTTTGTTATACTCGATCAAGGGACTTTGTTAAGCTTGATTAGGGGCCTTTATTATACTCGATCAAGGGCCTTTGTTATAACCGATCAGTGGAATTTGTTATACTCGACCAGAGGACTATGGTATACTCGATCAGGGGACTTTGTTATACTCGACCAGGGGACTTTGTTATACTCGAGCAAGGGGCTTTGTTATACTCGATCAGGGGACATTACTATACTCGACAAGGGAACTTTGTTATACACGATCAGGGGATATGTTATACTCTATCAGGGGATGTGTTATACTCGATGAGGGGACTTTGTTATACTCGATCAGGAGGCTTTGTTACACTCAACCTGGGGCCTTTGTTTTACTCGATTAGTGGCCTTTGTTATACTCGATCAAGGGACTTTGTTATACTCGATTAGGGGACTTTGGTATACTCAATCAGAGGGCTTTGTTTTCCTCGATCAGGGGACTTTGTTATACTCGATCAGGGTCATTGTTATACTCCATCAGGGGCCTTTGTTATGCTCGACCAGGGGACTTTGTTATACTCGATCAGGGGACTTTGTTATACTTGAAAGGGTACTTTGTAATATTCGATCAGGGGGCCTTTGTTATACTCGACCAGGGGACTTTGTTATACTCGATTAGGGGACTTTGTTATTCTCGATGAGGGGGCTTTGATATACCCGATCAGGGGACTTTGTTATACTCGATGATGGGACTTTGTTAAACACCTTCAGAGGACTTTGTTATACTCAACCAGGGTCCTTTGTTATGGTCGACCAGTGGCCTTTGATATACTCGATCAGGGAGCTTTGTTATATTCGATTAAGGGACTTTGTTATACTCTACCAGGGGCCTTTGTTATGGTCAACCAGGGGACTTTGTTATACTCAATCAGGGGACTTGTTTTACTCGATCAGGGGGCTTTGTTTTCCTCTACCAGGGGACTTTGTTATACTCGATCATGGGACTTGGTTATACCTGATTTGGGGACTTTGGTATACTCGATCAGAGGGCTATGTTTTCGTCGATCAGGGGACTTTCTTATACTCGATCAGGGGACTTTGGTATACTCGATCAGAGGGCTTTGTTTTCCTCGATCAGGGTACTTTGTTATACTCCATCAGGGTCATTGTTATACTCCATGAGGGGCCTTTGTTATGCTCGACCAGGGGACTTTGTTATACTCGATCAGGGGACTTTGTTATACTTGAAAGGGGACTTTGTAATATTCGATCAGGGGGCCTTTGGTATACTCGACCAGGGGACTTTGTTATACACGATGAGGGGCATTTGTTATACTCGATCAAGGGCCTTTGCTATACTCGATCAGAGGACTTTGCTAGACTTGATTCGGGGCCTTTGTTATATATACTGATTGAGGATTTTACTATATTACACTTTCTGGTATACCTCGATCATGAGAATTTGATCAGACTCTTTGTTATACCTGGTCAGGAGTTTATGTTGATCAGGACTCTGTCCTTTGTTATAATCACATACTCGACCGAGGAAACTTTCTATACACGAGAATCAGGACTTATACTCAGCCTTTTTATTTATCAGGCCTTGATCAGGCTACTCGATCAGGGGCCTTTGTTATATTCGATTAGGGGACTTTGTTATACACGATCAGTGGGCTTTGATATACTCGACCAGGGACCTTTGTTATGCTCCATCAGGGGACTTTGTTATACTCGATTTGGGTCCTTTGTTATACTATATCAGGGGCTTTTGTTATACTCGAACCAGGAGAATTTGTTATACCCGATCATGAGACCTTGTTATACTCGATTAGGGAACATTTGTTATACTCGATCAGGGGTCTTTGATATACTCGACCAGGGTCGTTTGTTTTGCTGAACCAGTGGCCTTTGTTATACTCGATCAGGGGGCTTTGTTATATTCGATTAGGTGACTTTGTTATTCTCGATGAATAACAAAGGCCCCCGGTTGAGTATAACAAAGCCTCCTGATCGAGTATAACAAAGTCTCCTTATCGAGCATAACAAAGGCCCCTGGTCGAGCACAACAAACCACCCGTGATCGAATAATACAAAGTCCCCTGATCATGTATAACAAAGTCCCCTGATCGAGTAAAACAAAGTTCCCTGTTTGAGTATAACAAAGGCCCCTAATGGAGTATTACAAAGACCCTGATGGAGTATAACAAAGGCCCCTAATGGAGTATAACAAAGACCCTGATGGAGTATAACAAAGTCCCCTAATCGAGGAAAACAAAGCCCCCTGATCGAGTATAACAAAGTCCCCAGATCGAGTATAACAAAGACCCCTCATCGAGTATAACACATCCCCTGATCGAGTATAACATATCTCCTGACAGTGTATAACAACGTTCCCTGGTCGAGTATAGTAATGTCCCCTAATCGAGTATAACAAAGGCCCCTGATGGAGTATAACAAAGTCCCCTTATCGAGTATAACAAAGGCCCCTGGTCGAGAATAACAAAGCCCCCTAATCGAATATTACAAAGTCCCCTGATCAAGTATAACAAAGTCCCCTTATCGAGTATAACAAAGTCCCCTGGTCGAGTATAACAAAGGCCGCAGATGGAGTATAACAAAGACCATGATGGAGTATAACAAAGTCCCCTGATCGAGGAAAACAAAGCCCCCTGATCGAGTATAAAAAAGTCCCCTGATCGAGTATAACAAAGCACCCTGGTCGAGTATAACAAAGCCCTCTTATCGAGTATAACAAAGTCCCCTGATCGAGTATAACAAAGTCCCCTGATCGAGTATAATAAAGCCTCCTTACCGAGTATAACAAAGTCCAATGATCGAGTATATCAAACCCCCCTGGTCGAGTATAATAAAGGCCCTGATCGAGTATAATAAAGTCTCAAGATCGAGTATAACAAATTCCCCTGGTTCGAGTATAACAAAAGCCCCTGATATAGTATAACAAAGGCCCCTGATAGAGCATATCAAAGTCCCCTAATCGAGCATAACAAACGCCCCAGGTCGAGTATAACAAAGCCCCCTAATCAGGTATAACAAAGTCACCTGATCGAGAATAACAAAGGCCCCTAATCGAGTCTAACAAAGTCCCCTAATCGAGTATAGCAAAGGCCCTTGATCGAGTATAACAAATGCCCCTCATCGAGTATAACAAAGTCCCCTAATCGAATATAACAAAGCCCCCTAATCGAGTATAATAAAGTTCCCTGGTTGAATATAACAATGGCTCATGATCGAGTATAACAAAGGCCTCTCATCGAGTCTAACATAGTCCCCTGATCGATTATGACAAAGGCCCTTGATGGAGTATAACAAAGCCCAATCATCGAGTATGACAAAGTCCCCTAATCGAGTATAACACAGTCCCCTGGTCGAGGAAAACAAAGCCCCCTGATCAAGTATAACAAAGTCCCCTGATTGAGATTAACAAAGTCCCCTGGTTGACCATAACAAAGGCCCCTGGTCGAGTAAAACAAAGTTCCCTAATCGAATATAACAAAGTCTCCTGATCGAGTATAGCAAAGCCAAATCATCGAGTATAACAAAGTCCCCTAATCGAGAATAACAAAGTCCCCTGGTCGAGTATATCAAAGCCCCCTCATCGAGTATAACAAAGTCCCCTTATCGAGTATAACAAAGTCCTCTGGTCGAGCATAACAAAGGCCCCTCATCGACTATAACACAGTCCCCTGATCGAGTATAACAAAGTACCCTGGGCGAGTAAGACAAAGTCCCCTTATCGAGCATAACAAAGGCCCCTGGTCGAGTATAATAAAGCCCCCCTGATCGAATATTACAAAGTCCAGTGATCAAGTATAACAAAGTCCCCTGATCAAGTATAACAAAGTCCCCTGGTCGAGTATAACAAAAGCCCCTGATGGAGTCTAACAAAGACGCTGATGGAGTATAACAAAGACCCCTGATCAAGGAAAACAAAGCTCCCTGATCGAGTATAACACAGTCCCCTCATCGAGTATAACACATCCCCTGATCGAGTATAACATATCCCCTGTTCGTGTATAACAAAATTCCCTTACTGAGTATAACAAAGACCCCTGATCGAGTATATCAACCCCCCTGGTCGAGTATAATAAAGGCCCTGATCGAGTATAACAAAGTTTCATGATCGAGTCTAACAAATTCCCCTGGTTCGAGTATAACAAAAGCCCCTCATATACTATAACAAAGGTCTCTCATCGAGCATAACAAAGGCCCCTGGTCGAGTATAACAAAGCCCCTGATCAGGTATAACAAAGTCCCCTGATCGAGAATAACAAAGGACCCTAATCGAGTCTAACAAAGTCTCCTGATCGAGTTTAGCAAAGGCCCTTGATCGAGTATAACAAGTGTCCCTCATCGAGTATAACCAAAGTCCCCTAATCGAATATAACAAAGCCCCCTGATCGAGAATAACAAAGTCCCCTGGTTGAATATAACAATAGCCTATTATTAGGTATAACAACGGCCCCTGATCGAGTATAACAAAGGCCTCTCATCGAGTCTAACAAAGTCCCCTCATCGATTATGACAAAGGCCCTTGATCGAGTAAAACAAAGCCAAATCATCGAGTATAACAAAGTCCCCTTATCGAGTATAACAAAATCCCCTGGTCGAGGAATACAAAGCTCCCTGATCGAGTATAACAAAGTCCCCTGATTGAGTATAACAAAGTCCCCAGGTTGACCATAACAAAGGCCCATGGTCGAGTATAAGAAAGTACCCTAATCGAGTATAACAAAGTCCCTTAATCGAGTATAACAAAGCCCAATCATTGAGTATAACAAAGTCCCCTGATCGAGTATAACAAAGTCCCCTGGTCGAGTAAAACAAAGTCCCCTGATCGAGTTAACAAAGTCCCCTTATCGAGCATAACAAAGGCCCCTGGTCGAGTATAACAAAGCTCCCCTAAAAGAATATCACAAAGTCCAGTGATCAAGTATAACAAAGTCCCCTGATCGAGTATAACAAAGTCCCCTGGTCGAGTATAACAAAGGCCCCTGATGGAGTATAACAAAGACCCTAATCGAGTATAACAAAGTCCCATGATCGAGTATAACAAAGCCCAATCATTGAGTATAACAAATTCCACTGATCGAGTATAACAAAGTCCCCTGGTCGAGTAAAACAAATTCCCCTTATCGAGGATAACAAAGTCCCCTGGTTGAATATAACAATGGCCTATGATTGAGTATAACAAAGGCCCCTCATCGAGTGTAACAAAGTCCCCTCATGGAGTATAACAAAGTCCCCTGATCGATTATGACAGAGGCCCTTGATCGAGTATAACAAAGTCCACTTATCGAGTATAACAAAGTCCCCTAGTCAAGTATTACAAATTCCCCTGATCGAGTATAACAAAGTCCCCTGGAAGAGTATAACACTTCTCCTGATCGAGTATAACAAAGTCCCCTGGTACGAGTATAACCAAGGCCCTTGATCGAGAATAACAAAGTCCTCTGATCGAATATAACAAAGTCCTCTTATCGAGCATAACAAAGGCCCCTGGTCGAGCATAACAAAGCCCCCCAGATCAAATAATACATAGTCCCATGATCAAGTATAACAAATTCCCCAGATCGTGTATAACAAAGGCCCCTAATGGAGCATAACAAAGTCCCTGATGGAGTATAACAAAGTCCCTGATCGAGGATAACAAGGCCCCTGATCGAGTATAACAAAGTCCCCTGATCGAGTATAACAAAGGCCCCTGATCAAGTATAAAAAGTCCCCTAATCGAGCCTAACAAAGACCCCTGGTCGAGTATAACATACCGACCTCATCGAGTATAACAAAGTCCCCTGGTTGAGTATAACCAAGCCCCCTCATCGTGTATAGCAAAGCCCCCTGATCGAGTATAACAAATTCCCCTGATCGAGTATTACAAAGGCCCCCGGTTGAGTATAACAAAGCCTCCTGACTGAGTATAACAAAGTCCCCTGATCGAATATAACATATCCCCTGATCGTGTATAACAAAGTTCCCTGGTCGAGTATAGTAATGGCCCCTGATCGAGTATAACAAAGTCCCCTGATCGAGTATAATAAAGCCCCCTGACCTAGTATAACAAAGTCCCCTGATCGAGTATATCAAACTACCGTGGTCGAGTATAATAAAGGCCCTGATCGAGAATAACAAAGTCTCATGATCGGGTATAACAAATTCCCCTGGTTCGAGTATAACAAAAGCCGCCTGATATAGTATAACAAAGGCCCCTGATCGAGCATAACAAAGCCCCCTGATTAGGTTTAACAAAGTCAACTGATCGAGTATAGCAAAGGCTCTCGATCGAGTATAACAAATGCCCCTCATCGAGTATAACAAAGTCCCGTAATCGATTATAACAAAGCCCCCTGATCGAGTATAACAAGGTCCCCTGGTTGAATATAACAATGGCCCATGATTGAGTATAACAAAGGCCCCTCATCGAGTATAACAAAGGCTCCTCATCGAGTCTAACAAAGTCCCCTAATCGATTATGAAAAGTCCCCTGATCGAGTATAACAAAGTCCCCTGATCGAGGAAAACAAAGCCCCCTGATCAAGTATAACAAAGTCCCCTGATTGAGTATAACAAAGTCCCCTGGTTGACCATAACAAAGGCCCCTGGTCGAGTATAACAAAGTCCTCTGATCGAGTATAACAAAGCAGAATCATCGAGTATAACAAAGCCACTAATCGAGTATAACAAAGTCCCCTTATCAAGTATAACAAAGTCCCCTGGTCGAGCATAACAAAGTCCCCTAATCGAGTATAACAAAGTCCCCTGATCAAGTATAACAAAGTCCCCTGGTCGAGTATAACAAAGGCCCCTAATGGAGCATAACAAAGTCCCTGATCGAGCATAATAAAGTCCCGTGATCGAGTATAATAAAGTCCCCTGGTCGAGTATAACAAAGTTCCCGGATCGAGGAAAACAAAGCCCCCTGATCGAGTATAACAACGTCCCGTGATCGAGTATAATAAAGTCCCCTGGTCGAGTATAACAAAGTCCCCTTATCGAGTATAACAAAGTCCCCTGGTCGAGTATAACCAAGGCCCCTGATTGAGTATAACAAAGGCTCCCGGTTGAGTATAACAAAGCTTCCTGATCGAGTATAACAAAGTCCCCTTATAGAGAATAACAAAGGCCCCTGGCCGAACATAACAAAGCCCCCCTGATCGAATAATACAAAGTCCCCTGATAAAGTATAACAAAGTCCCCTGATCGAGTATAACAAAGTTCCCGAATCGAGTATAACAAAGTCCCCTGGTCGAGTATAACAAAGTCTCCTGATCGAGTAAAACAAAGTCCAATGAACGAGTATAACAAAGTCCTCTGATCGAGTATAACAAAGGCTCTTGATAGAGTATAATAAAGGCCCCTAATGGAGTATAACAAAGTCCCCTGAACGAGTAGAACAAAGTCCCCTTATCGAGCATAACAAAGCCCACTCATCGAGTATAACAAAATCCCCTAATCGAGTATAACAAAGTCCCTGATCGAATATAATAGAGGCCCCTGATCGAGTATAACAAAGTCCCCTGATCTAATATAACAAAGTCCTCTGATCGAGCATAACAAACGACCCTGGTCGAGTATAACAAAGCCCCCTGATTGAGTATAACAAAGTCCCCTCATCTAGTATAACAAAATCCCTTGATCGATTATAACAAAGGCAGATGGTCGAGCATAACAAAGGACCCTGGTCGAGTATAACAAAGTCCCCTGATCGAGTATAACAAAGCCCTCTCATCGAGTATAACAAAGTCCCCAAATCGAGTATAACAAAGTCCCCTGGTCAAATATAATAAAGCCCCTGATCAAGTATAACAAAGTCCCCTGATCGAGTATAACAAAGTCCCCTGGTCGAGTATAACAAAGGCCCCTGATGGAGAATAACAAAGACCCTGATGGAGTAAAACAAAGTCCGCTGGTCGATATAAACAAAGCCCCCTGAGTCGATCGAGTATAACAAATGCCCCTCATCGAGTATAACAAAGTCCCCTGATCGAATATAACAAAGGCCCCTCATCGAGTATAACAAAGTCCCCTTATCGAGTATAACAAAGTCCCCTGGTCGAGTATAACAAAGGCCCCTAATGGAGTATAACAAAGACCCTGATGGAGTAAAACAAAGTCCGCTGGTCGATATAAACAAAGCCCCCTGATCGAGTATAACAAAGTCCCTTGATCGAGTATAACAAAAGCCCCTAATCGAGTATAACAAAGGCCCCCGGTTGAGTATAACAAAGCATCCTGATCGAGTATAACAAAGTCCCGTGGTTGAGTATAACAAAGCCCCCTGATCGAGTATAACAAAGTCCCCAGATCGAGTATAACAAATTCCCCTGATCGTGTATAACAAAGGGTCCCGGTTGAGTATAACAAAGCCTCCTAACTGAGTATAACAAAGTCCCCTGATTGAGTATAACACATCCCCTGATCGAGTATAACATATCCCCTTATTGTGTATAACAAAGTTCCCGGGTCGAGTATAGTAATGTCCCCTGATCGAGTATAACAAAGCCCCCCAGATCGAATACTACAAAGTCCCCTGATCAAGTTATACACGACCATTGGACTTTGTTATATTCGATCAGAGGACTTTGTTATACTCGATCGGGGGACTTTGTTTTATTAGATCAGGGGGCTTTGTTATACTCGATCAAGGGACTTTGTTAAACTCGATTAGGGGCCTTTTTTATACTCGATCAAGGGCCTTTGTTATACCCGATCAGTGGACTTTGTTATACTCGATTAGAGGACTTTGGTAAACTCGATCAGGGGACTTTGTTATACTCGACCAGGCGACTTTGTTATACTCGATCAGGGGGCTTTGTTATACTCGATCAGGGGACATTACTATACTTGATCAGGGGACTTTGTTATACTCGATGAGGAGGCTTTTTTACACTCAACCGGGGGCCTTTGTTTTACTCGATCAGGGGCCTTTGTTATAC
>NW_024729234.1:0-8818 GCF_018991925.1 Homarus americanus
TTATCGGAACCCCGAAAATCTGTGGGCGTTGCCAATCGTGGAAACACCGCACCTGGGAGTGCACGAGGATGGTCGCCTGCGGTTTCTGTGCAGGTCCTCACGACACAGTGGAATGCAAATCGAAAATTCAGAACAAATCCCAGTTATTCCACGGTGCGTCAATTGCCATGGCAGTCACCACGCCTGGAATGCCAATTGCCCACAGCGTCCTGGCACTCGCCCGGGGAAAACTTACCTTGTACCACCGCCCTCGTCTCTGACGAAGCCCCTGTCAACCAAACCGCAATCCTATCCACCACCGCCTCTTCCATCCACCAAGGATTTCCCATTGATCTCCTCTCCTCTACCACCCCCTCCATCACCCCTACCACCCATCCTTTCTCCCCTCCCTCCCTCTCCCTACCGTTCTTGGAACAAGGTCGTTGCCGGCCCTGCCACACAGTCACCACCATCTCCTGCCCACCCGGACCCCGCTGTCTCTCACCAGCACCACCACCTCTTACTCAACTGAACCCTCACCGTCCCTCTCCGTCGCTACCACCACCACCACATGCCCAGTCGGGCCCTCGGCAATCCTCGCCGCCACCTCCAGCTCCTGTACAGGTACACCAAGTTGGTTCTATGGAAACAATCACTCTCCGTCTGGATCGCCACTCCAAGCAAATCAACCTTCTCTCAGCCCAACTCGACTTGTTTGTGAAAACAATTGCGACATTGCAGAAGCAACAACAACTCATTCTGGACACCCTGACCCAACAGGGGCGCACTTTGCAAGCCCTGATGACCCGCCTCCTTCCATCTCCCGAGATGGAGGATCCATCCCTCGCTCTCCCACTCCTCCCTCTCCATTTCTCTCAACAGAATTTGGTACCTCCTCTGGAGCCCTGTCTAGCCCCTCCGACTCATCTCACACCGGAGGCCATTCCCTCCTCTTCTTACAATGGAACATCCAGGGACTTAGACCTCGCCGGACAGACCTCGCCCAGTTTGTGCTCTCCCATCAAGTAGATGTTGCTCTACTTCAGGACACCATCACAGACGATGTTACTCCACTCCGCCTCTCTGGCTATTCTGTTTACACCCTGCCTCGGTACCGTGGGCAGGCTCGTGGCCTCCTCACCCTTGTGCGTAACACCATTCCATCTGTTCGTCTCCCTTCACCTGACTCACATGGACCCCCGTCTGAATTACTTTCTGTCTCCCTTACTCTTGGTGACCGGACCCTTCGTGTAGTCCATGTTCATTTCAAGAATTATTCTCTGGACCCCCAGGTTCTTCACGACCTCCATGATGGGATTCCCACTATTGTTCATGGCGACTTTAATGCCTGCCACCCCACTCTTACTCCGGATCATCCCACGCCATGTACCCTTAACGGATCACATCTCTCACAGTTTCTTAATGGGGATGATGATGTTCTCTTTCTTTGTCCTGACGATCCTACTCGCCTCCCCCATAGTTTCCTTGATGTTGGCTTACTATTGAACGGTCATACCTCCTTTCATCCTACCGTCTGCACCGAGCCTGCTCTGTATAGTGACCATCTTGCCGTTACTACCCATCTCAGGCTCTCCTTCTCTGCCCCGACATCAGCTCCTTATCGATCCCCTCGCCTTCGTCTCACACAAGATGCTGTTCCTTCCTTTACCCAATACCTTTCTACCTGGGCGGATTCCTATATTGTCCCCCAGTCCCTTGACTCTATCAATCGCTACCTCCGCCTCATCCCCTGCTACCTTCTGGCCTCCTCCTGCAAGACATCTCAGCAGGTAACACATGATCTCACTCCCCTCCAGTCTCAGTCTCAGAGGGGCGGAAGGGCCCAAGGTGGGTATCGCTTGCAACTCAGGAGCGCCGTCGGATACGTGAGGCGGACTGGCTATCCTTCACGGGATTTCTATCGTTCCAGTCGTCACCCTCTTATGTATGGAATCGGATTAATGCTATACGGGGTACTCGACGGAGGCCTCCTCCCCACCCTGACCCCGCCTCCCTTGCCTGCTCTTTAATGGAGGACTGGGCACAAGCTTCCTCCCCTGAGGCACTTCCAAATCCAATGCAGGAGGCAGTGCAGGCCCGCATCGATGCGTCTGAGCCTGTTGTTCGTGCTGCTCTTGCCTCCCCTGCCCCCACTGATCATCCCATCACACAGTTCGAGCTTGACAGTGCTCGTCGCTCTAGAAAAGACACCTCTCCTGGGGATGATCAGATAACCTCCTCCGTCCTCAACGCCTGTACTAATATTCCTAACGGCCCCTTGCTTGCTCTCTACAATATGTCTTATGAACATGGGGTTCTCCCGTCCAACTGGAAAAATGCCACTATTATCCCCATCCCTAAGCCGGGAGATCCTGGGAAATATCGACCCATTAGTCTTACCTCCTGTGTTTGCAAGATGATGGAGAGGATACTCCATCGTCGCCTTCTTCACACCATAGGCGGCTTCCACAACTCCCTCAATGGTTTCATTCAACATCGCAGCACAGCACACTCCATTGCTTCCTTTTATTGCAATCAGACTGCCCGCATCTCCGTCTTCCTTGATATCAAGGGAGCCTTTGATACAGCTCAGCCTGCCCTCATTTTAGCTGAACTTGCGCGGTTAGGGGTTAAAGGGAGACTTCTACAATGGATCGCCTCTTACCTCACCGGACGTCAGGCCCGGGTTCGCGTCGAAGGCTCTATGTCTCCTGTTCAAGAAATGAACCTCGGCACCCCTCAAGGTGGAGTCCTGAGTCCCACCTTGTTTAACACTCTCATGCACTCCATTGCATCACTCCCGTGGCCGACAAAAGTTGTCCACTCAGGATATGCCGACGATGTCCTCCTCCAAGCCCCTGACTACCTCAGCATGCAGGAAGCCCTTGATCTGGTCTCCAGAGAGTGTGATTCACTTGGTTTCCTTCTTTCAACTGCGAAAACAAAAGCCATGTGGCACGGTCGTGTTGTACCTCCACCCCTTTTCTTATCAGGAACGCCCTTGGACTGGGTTAATGAGACAAAATACCTGGGTGTGTATGTAACTCGCACACGTTGTCAGATCCCTGCAGTCCGCTATCTTCGAGACATATGTTTTCGGCGTCTCGCTCCCCTCTCTACCATGTGCAGGGGTTCCCTTGGTGCCAGCATCCCTGTACTTCTCACCATGTACAAGTCTTTTGTCCGTTCCTGTGTCGACTACGCCGCCCCTGCCCTCGTCAACATTAGTCGGACTGCTGTCAACCGTCTCAAAGTTATCCAGAGGAAAGCTGCTCGTATCATCCTTGGGGCTCCTCAGTGGACACGCTCTACTTCTCTATATAACGAACTTGGTCTTTCCCCCTTACAGGATCGTGTCCAGGAGTTTCTACAAAACTACGTTTCCATTCTGAGATCCTGGGGCAACTATCAGCCAACCCAGCTACTGCTGGCTGAGATAGGCTCCATCCCAGAGGCAGTGGCGGTCACTCATCCAGGCCTTCCAGGAACTTGACCTCCTGATGTGTTGTCACCCTGCTGTTGGTTCGTCTCCCTTCTCCCCACGGCTGGATTTTCCTTCGTGGGTGTGCCCTCAGTGGGCCTCCCATGAAATCGGTGAACCCTGTTATTCTCTGCAAATACCACCTCTCCAGGATCGCCCACTGGTCCCCAGGTAGGGTCGTCCTCTACACTGATGGTTCTGTTGACCCCGCTACAGGTAGGGCCGGGGCTGGTGTCTACATCTCCCGTCCTCATGCCCTGAGCCTATCAAACTGTCTCTCAGAGTTTCTGACGGGGCATCCTCCACTCAGGCTGAACTAATAGCCCTCCTTGCTGCCCTTCTCGCTGAGGAAGAAGCAGATGGTTTCTGCCCCTTGCTTGTCTGCTGCGATTCCAGGTCTGCTCTCGACGGGATCGCATTTGGATCTGGGGAAAATAAGGACCTCATCCTCCGAATACGAGGGTTAACATCCACACTTCAGGATGAAGGCCGTCCTGTGACATTCCTATGGATACCTAGTCATGTCGGTATCTTGGGGAATGAGGCAGCGGATGACCTTGCCAAGACTGGCTGCAACAAGGCCACACCTGACTACGTTGTTCCTCGAACACTCTTACAGATTAGGACCCAAATCCGCCGCAAACAGAGAGAAGCTCGGGAAGCAGCCATCCCCCTGGACTCCCCGCCCACATGGTACGATGTCCTCCGTAAACTTCCTGACTTCTCATACGTCTATGGGAAAGGGTCGCGGAAGGGGGACGTGATTGCTGCCCGTATCATCGTTGGGTATGACTTTGCTTGGGAGATTGGTATCCCCACATCCCCTGAGCAGCGTTCTTGTGCGTTATGCAGAAGACCCGACAGCCGCACCCTTATTCACTACCTCCTAAGATGTCCCCACACACAACGCTTCCGTGACGCCTGCTGGACCACCACTCCACGACCCCCTGACGGAGACACGATGATCCTCCCAATACTGGCCAGATATTTTGTAAATAATATTAATTATGTGTTAAAGGAACATCCTTCCTTCCTTAGGCTTCAGTAAGCCCCTTTATAATATTTATACTGTATATACTTTTCACACTTGCCAGATGATTCTGGTGTCATTGTACAGGGGTACCTAGTGACAGCACTAGGATCCCGCTTCCTCTATCAAGGAATAAACAATTGAAATTGAATTGAATTGAATTGCAACTCGGAAGTCATTTGAAGATTGTAAAGCTGTTCTGTCTAGTACTGATGTTTTGGTCCACTATGATACCAGTAGAACACCAAAGCTTGCTTGTGATGCATCGGGCCAGTGGCGTAGCTAGAGTGTGTGCCGCCCGGGGCGGCCCTAGAGTTTGACACCCCCCCGTGCCCCCACAAAAAATACATATTGCACAGTGACTCACTCTTATATATATATATATATATATATAT
This sequence comes from Homarus americanus, assembly GCF_018991925.1. NCBI lineage: Eukaryota > Metazoa > Arthropoda > Malacostraca > Decapoda > Nephropidae > Homarus > Homarus americanus. The sequence goes on from NW_024729234.1 coordinate 4,886, forward strand.
ATATATATATATATATATATATATATATATATATATATATATATATATTATATATATATATATATATATATATATATATATATATATATATATATATATATATATATATATATATATATATATATATATATATATATATATATATATATATATATATTAAATAGTTTGTGTACCATTATAATATTACTGTACTTTCACATACTCAAATATAGTATGCTTTAAATACACACCAAACATACTTAAACTTTATAAGTTAATCCTCGTCGTGTCTGACCTAACACCTGACCCACACCACATGAGCTCACTGGCGTACTTGTTTGAAGTTGTTTCCTTAATCCTCAACAGGTTACAGGTTGTGTGTGTGGCGGGGTGGGGGGGCCATAGCAAGGGTGTAGCTCATGACGTGGCCGTGATGATGTGGGTCAGGTGTTAGGTCAGACACGACAAGGATTAACTTGCCGCCGATACAAAGGGATGGATTAACGTCTCCAGTAGCTGCAGATATGGGTGATGAGCAGACCCAAAAGTGCCGCCCCCCAAAAGTGCCGCCCGGGGCGGACCGCCCCGCCCCCCAAAAGTGCCGCCCGGGGCGGACCGCCCCGCCCCTCCCCTAGCTACGCTAGTGCATCGGGCTATGGATTAGTTGCTGTCATAAGTCACATTATGGATAACGGTGAAGAAAGATTCATTGCATATGCCTCGAGAACTCTTACCCAAAGCGAGAAAAATTATGCACAAATAGAGAAAGAGGCTTTGTCTATCATATTTGGAGTAAAGAAATTTCACCAGTATCTATATGGGAGGAATTTTGTTTTAATAACTGGTCACAAGCCTCTCTTGGCAATTTTGGGTCCTAAATCACCTGTTCCTACACTTGCTGCAGCAAGAATGCAGAGATGGGCTTTGATATTGTCGGCATATGACTATGAGATACAGTACAGACGTTCAGATGATCATTCCAATGCAGATGCTTTGTCAAGGTTGCCATGTAGTGGATCAAATGATGGAGTAGAGCCTAAGGTTTATGCTGTAACCATGATAGCAGAAGATTTTCCAGTCACTTCCGGAATGATTGCTCATGAAACTAGGAAAGATGTTGTATTAGGAAGAGTCCTGGAGTATACACTAAATGGATGGCCAGAGATTTGTCCATCCTTAAATTTTCAACCGTATCATTTAAGGAGATGTCAATTATCAGTAGAACAGGGATGTGTGTTGTGGGGTATGAGTGTGTTAATTCCACAGTGTTTTAGAGGGCAATTTTTGAAAGAACTGCATTTTGAACATCCCGGTATATGTGCTATGAAAGCACTGGCCAGAAGTTTTGTGTGGTAGCCTAAACTGGATGGCGAAATAGAAATGATGGTACGTGAGTGCTCTGTTTGTCAGAATGTTAGGAGTATGCCACTCAGCACACCTTTGAAAACCTGGAAATGGCCTACCCGTCCCTTCCAAAGAGCACACATTGACTTCTGTGATAAGGGAACAGACAAATTTCTTGTATTGATTGATAGTCATTCAAAGTGGATTGATGTTAAGCACATGTACAGTACTAATGCCGGTAGCACCATTGCTGAATTAAGATTAATATTTGCCGAACGGTGTAAAGCATGTACTGACCCCACCCTATCATCCTGCCTCTAATGGTGCAGCTGAGAAATCAGTTAGAATTGTAAAGGAAGCACTTTCCAAGCAGGTAATTCAAGGAACTGTAGGAAAATCAATGAAACACAGACTAACAAATTTCTTACTCAGATACAGAACCACGCCACATAGTGTGACAGGATGTACTCCTGCAGAGTTAATGGTGAAGAGACAGTTGAGAACAAGATTAAGTTTAGTTAAGCCAAGTCTGTTTGAAGTTGTAGAGAGGAAACAAGCTCAACAATAAATGTATCATGATAAGAGTTCCAGTGAAAGAGTGTTCAAGGTAAATGATAGGGTGAGAGTTAGGAACATGGCTAAAGGTTATGGTACTGTACATGCAAAGTGGATAACTGGTGTCATTGACAAGGTATGTGGATCTAGGACATATTTAGTGAAATGTGGTAACTCTTTGAGATATGTTCATGTGGATCACATCATTCAGGCACATAACGAGATGAATGTAGCACCAGGACATGATGATAAACTTGACACAGTTTTAGATGATCATCATCATGATGATGTCAAAGATGATGTTTCCCAGCATCTACTCACTGTGTCAACTGATTGTAGTGATGATATGTCTGTCACTGATAATGCACAGAGTGCAAGTGAAACCCCTGTAAAACTTGATGGAGGGAATAGTCCTAAAAGATCAAACAGAGTTAGGAGACCTGTAATTAAATTAGACTTCTAATTATCTGAATTGTGAACAGGCCTTTCAAAACTGTTTAGTTAGGAAGTTATATTTGTTGTGTTCTATTCCCTTCTTCCCTGCCATATGTAATTCTGTAAGTTTTGTTTATTTAGGATTTGTAGCAGCCATGCTCTCTTTTGAAAGGGAGGAATAGTGGTATATATATGTATGTTTATATGCTGCCTTTATTGAATATATATATTATATATTATGTTACTTCTTACCAAAGTCAGAAAGTGTTTAGGCTTGTGTAAACACGAAATGTGTTAGGCACGTGGTAACCAAGAAGAGAGAATAAACGCCCCAGCTAGACCGACCATGTGACTTGTCATTCTCCCATTAAATAACGCAAGATACTACACCTACTAAGTTGCAGGATTATTATGTATATAGTGAATAAGTGTGTCGGTATTATAGTGTTTGTAAACTAGGTGTTTTGATTATTTTCTATTCCAAGCAACAGTTATTTTGGCAAGTTTAGGGAGCTTTCCATGTACAGTATACCGGTATATTGATGTACAGTATTACTTATGTAAGAATTTTCTAAACTGTATTGCATTATTTTTGTCATGATTTACTTATTATTGTAAGCCTAGACCAGAGTAGAACATTTTAGAACTTCCCAGGCTATCTAGGTTGTTCTAGGATTGACTGACGAGACATATATAAGTGGCAGCGAGTGGCCTTCAGTCAGTAGGGTGTCATACGGAGGCGAATTTTTTTTTTTGAGTTTGAAAAATCGGCCCATGGTATTAATGATGTAGTTCTATGTGCAGAATCATGTGATATCTTCAGATTTGAAAAGTTTTCATTTTTTGCTAGGTAAATTTTAACTTGAAATCTTATGAAAATTCAGTATTCCCTCTTTATAACACCTGCTAAATAGCTTATTTTTAAAGTAAAGTAAATGTATCAGGTTAATTTATTAGGATGGAAATGATCCAGAATAGTGAAAGCGAATGATCTTAACACATTATTAAATTTAATATTCCTTTAGAAAACAAAATCATCAAATACAAAAACGGTTTACTACTACGACCACCGGTGTTTTGCTTGCACACCATAGAGAACATGTCTTTTCTTGCTTCTGTTTCTACTCATCACCTCCCTGCTGACCACCTGAGCTCAGATGTAGCCTTCCCTCCTCTCCTGGCTGTACACGTGACTGTTGGCCTCGCTCACTTGCTGTACACAACGCTCTATACTCTGGGTGTGCGAGGGCCAGGCAGGGACATGCATGGGGTTGTCCAGGAAAGCTCTGACTTGAACATTGGTGAGGCTGCAGGTAAGAGGGGGCTCACTGCCAGCCTGGATGTTATCCAAATCTATGAGATCAGTGAGGGTCTTGGCACCTAGATTGACTTCAGGAGTCTTCCTGACCCTGAAGGAATCGTCACCAGCTGATTCGTCATGCCCAGATCCTCTCATAAGTTTCATATCCAAGATCTTTTTGACTGCCACTCTTCTCTCCTCCTCATCCTTACTGCAGAGTATTGTCTGCAGAACTGTCTCGGGATGAGCATACCAGGAAGATCTCCTCACAGTCTGCTCCGCAATCTGAACAACCTTCCTTGGCTGACTCCTCAGGAGCT
>NW_024729235.1:0-25258 GCF_018991925.1 Homarus americanus
TATGGCTCGTCTTGCTCTTTGCAATCAACATAGCGATCTCATAGGAAGCCTCAACAACCTTTGAAGTTTGTTGCCGAAATGCCCCACTGCCGTCCAACTTAACTTGCTTCAAGGAGTGTCTTTTTGTTTCAAAGAATGCCTTGGGCTTGTCAGCTAGAGCAGGATGTGTTGTTCTCAAGTGGCGTTCCAAGCATGAGGGCCGCATTCCATCATTGCTCAGAGTCTTGTAACATATCACACACTGAGGGACCTCTGTGTCACCCTTTTGGAGAGACACGAATCTAAATCGAATATATTCGTCAAGATACTTCCGCTTCTTTGCACTCATTGCGAATTATTTGATGTGCAGTGGACAACACAAATCTGTGAACAAAACATAAGGCACGTGTAAGGTAAGATAAACATCACCACGTGCTCATGAACACCACAACATCATGATGATCACAACCACATGATCAAAAACAAACATATGATCGTAAAGTTCGTAAACACTACAATTGACTACAATCATACATGATCATAAACACCACCATATCATTAACAAACATCACATGATCATAAACACCACATGATTATTAACAAACATCAATGATTACAACATGATCATAAGCACCACTAGATGATCATAAACACCACCACATAACTATTAAGTAAATATTAACAAACACCACAACATTATAGTAAACACATCATGATCATAAACACATGATTATTAAGAAACAAATCAATATCATCATAAATACAACTTTACCATAACCACCTGTTACCACCACATGATTTTAAGCACCACCAACTTCTGATAAAATGCAAACGGAATTCAAAACTTGAGAATAACCAACAGAGCAACACATGCGTGTTCACAATTCACCAATAAACTTATGGCTGCTTACTATTTTTAGGTAAATATAGCAACTGGGATAAAACATACCTCAACAGCCTTAACTGAATAAATGTGAGAGAAGAGGAATTATTGCCACGGACGTGTGCAGAAGACTGGGAGAGAACGGGGCTCACCAGTCACCAACGAGCAGTATACAGGTCCAGGACGAGTTAACCCCCCCCTTCCCCCCCATGGGTTTCGAGGGGTAGGGAGGGGGGTCAATAAGTACAGAAAATGTTAAGCCCTAAGTAAAAAAAGTAGCCTATAGAAAACTAAAGTTATAAGGCGATACTTTTGCATTTTTTCATAAACTTCTCAATATTAGCCCACGCTCTTGTTAAGAGAATAAAAACTATAATTATAATTAGAGAAATTCCTACTTTTTCCCTAGGGCTTGCACCCCCCCTGGAAATTACTGACGCCCCCCCAGGTTAAGAACCACTGGTCTAGAATCTAGATGCTAGACTGAACAAACGGAACGGGTATTGCAATTACCAAGTCAGGCGATCAGTGCCAACTAGTGCGGTGTCGCCTCATGGAGCTATAAGAATGACTTGTGTTCGAAGATTGATGTTTCGGTCACTGTCATGAAGCTTGCTCGAAACCGGCCTCAATACATTCACGTTAGTATTTTTTCATGTTCATGGAGGTGGCGTCACGGATTGTTGTTTGCATTACGATTGGCATATTTTCTACAGTAGCAATATATTTGTCTACCATACTGTGATAAATACATTCGGTGGAATAACGAAGGGATGGTGTCACGTTAGCGATCGGTGCTGAGTAAATGAACATGTGAGTCTTTGTGAGTTAGACACGGCCTACTTTACATAATATTGCTAGTATTAACACATGACACCTGAACGTAAAATAAGCGATTGTATTGGTTTGCAGAGTGTAATTTGAAAGGGTAATATGTTCTCATTCAAGAACATAAATATAGCCTTTTAATACAAGTAATAAGGTTTAATGCCAAGGTTATCATGTGTTCAGTTTGCATCCTATTGTAACACTGTGGCTTGATACCAGGTCAACCCTTACTTTGATCTTTTTTTTTTTGGGGGGGGAGGGGGGATTAGCCCACCCGGACACAGGTAACTGACCCACACGGGGCCTGGGGGCGAAAATGTAATAATAATAACAATAATAATAATAATGATAATTAGTTCATAATAAATAAAATCTAAAATAAAAACTACAAAATTATGAATTAAACAACAACACCAACAACAACAACAACAACAATAATAATAATAATAATAATAATAATAATAATAATAATAATAATAATAATAATAATAATAATAATAATAATAATAATAATAATAATAATAATAATAATAATAATAATATTAATAATATTAATAATAATAATAATAATAATAATTATAACAAAAATGAACCGTAAAGAAATACAAAAATTAAAAAAAAGATCAATAGTGAGAAACGATATACAGTATGTATGCTGTGTTGTCAAAGTAAGAGAAAGAATTGAGACCCTGTAATTGTGTGTAAATGAAGCAGAAAGTCAGATCGGCAAAAGTTTCGTGATGCCATATGGCAGCAGGGTCTACTATTAGACAACACATTATGCTTCCAATATCTTCCCAGGCGGTAGTATCACCCTGTTTGATAGCTGCCTACTACCTACTATCCTGTTATCATGTTTCGTAAAAAGAACCTTTTTGGTATATACAGGGTGGCTTAAACAAGACACATTTCATGGCAATATATATCCTCCAACCATGCCTTGTCTCCTACCCCAAGCACAATCCCTGTCCGAGGTCTCCCCAACTTCCTTGCTCGATCCCATCCGCCCTTGGCCATACCCATCTCCCGCCCTGCAGCACCCCTACAAACCCGTCCCCTCCTCCCATTGATGACATCCATTATGTTATCATGCCAATAAGATAATAAAATGTGACATAATTATGGCATATAACACACTATGGTCAGCAGTCAAATAATAAGGGACCTTCATTTACACATCGTGAGGTGAAATATGTTTCTATTAGGTATTATATGGACAAGTACAGTATACTGTATGTTATCCTTGTAGATATTTAGGTCGTATTACATGTCGCAATCCAGAGCTCAGGACACCTTCATATGATATAACAAATAGAGGCACTAACTGGACACTCACGGTGCCACAAACACCACAGTACAGTAATATACTATTGGTATTACTCCAACCACCAGCTTTAAATGCCAAATTACTTGTCAACAATACCTTTTTGATATATGGAGTTGATTTTTCAGTTAGTGCAACTTTGCTTTAACATGAAGTTATTTCTTATTGCATTAACATTAATGGTAATACAGAATTGGCGATGTATCTATATTATTATTTATCAATGGTTTCCCAAGCTCTGTCCGTGGTGACGAGCGGGAAACAACCATTGGTCAAACTATCGTCTGGCGTGTGTTCGTTTGTGTGTCGCATTGTTGTCAGCATGGTGAGCTGTCGTCCAGAAAGGCCACCTAGTCTCACCTTCCGTTCGAGCAGGGTGTTCTTGTTATTATGACTCGTGACTGTACAAAAAATATAAAATATACAAGAAAATAATAGACAACCAAATAAAAATAGACACTCGGCATTCTGCATTGCTAAGGAAATCGAAATCTATTCGTTGGACGGTTTGAGACGAGACTAAGTAAAGTTTTATCTGAGTAAATCAAAGAAGAGATTTTACTTAGTAGCTAAACAAGTAGACCTATTGTACTGTAGGAATAGTTTAGTGTAGCCTACTAATTAATTAATTTTAATTGTTGTTTCTACACTGCAGCACTATAAAAAAATATATTTAACATTTCTTGCTAAATGAAAAAATGTAGGATTCACGTTGTTTAGAGATGCGAAATCGGCGAATCATGGGTCTAGGGATGCCAACTTACTTACCAAACTAAGTGCCAATAGAACGTTGTCATAACTAAGTTAACTATGATTCTTTAATATAAAAAGATATATAAAAATATAAAAAATAACATGATTTTTCAATGTATGAGAGGTTTTCAATTTTTTTCCTCAAGTTTTCAAGGTTAGGGTGAAATTTTCAATATACTGTATAGCAACATATTTCAAGCAGTGGCTCCACTGGTCATACATAGCCCCTACACACAAACAAGCACCCAAGCAGTTCAACAATCGAGCTCTGATACTTCCATTTCCCAATAAGGACCGGGAAAGGATATCATTGTTTTGTTTAATACATTAACGAAAAAATTTATCCAATCAAGTTTTACATTATTTGACATAATGGTACACATTAACAGACAGAGAGAGAAAACTACAGGGGTAGACCGGAGGTGGTGGAGACCTGGTGACACCCATGCCGGACAAGTTACGTGTTATGCATATTTTTTTTTTAATCTAAAGAATAGATCGTTTGAATTATTGTCTTGTCATTTTTATCTGTAAATGTTAAAAAAAATATTTTGAATGCATATAACATTAACTGGGCAACATTTATGGTTACCTATAAGAGTTTAACTAATGATAAAATATGTTCCTGCTGCTTTTACCTTATTTTTCCAGCCAACCCTATTCAGCGGTGTGACCTACTTCTAGTTGTGACACACTTTTATATTAATCATGTCTCTCATTTGTCACCTATAGATCCCTGAAGTCCGCTATCTTAGAGACATTTGCTTTCGGTGTCTCGCTCCCCTCTCTACCATGTGCAGGGGTTCCTTTGGTGCCACCATCCCTGTACTTCTCACCAAGTACAAGTCCTTTGTTCGTTCCTGTGTCGACTACGCCGCCCCTGCCCTCGTCAACATCAGTCGGACTGCTGTCAACCGTCTCGAAGTTATCCAGAGTAAAGCTGCTCGTATCATCCTTGGGGCTCGTCAGCAGACACGCTCTACTTCCCTATATACCGAACTTGGCCTGTGATCCTCGGGGCAACTATGTCCAAGCCAACTTGACTCATGCTGTCCAAGGCCGACCTCCATCTAGAAGACAGTGGCGAGGGTCACTCATCCGAGCCCTTCAGGAACACGACCTCCTGCCTGATATTGTTGTCACCCCTGCTGTTGGTTCGTCTCCTTCTCCCTGGCTGGATTGAAACTCTTACAGAATGGCTTGGATCATCATTGTGCTGCTCCTACTGCTTTGTGGCACTGTTGTGTTGACGAATATGTCCACAGATGTCCCTAAGCCAGGTGCGCTTGTTGCACCCCTTGGACGCGTTCTTATTGTTGAAGACGTGGTGAATATAATATATGGATTGCGCGGACCGCTCAAGCTTCCACGGCAGATGGAATCCATTGATGATCAACTGCAGACAACTTTGACTTAAGACCGAGATAAGAAAAGCAAAGAGGAATAATGAACTGAAGATAGCAAGGGAGGCGAAGTCAAACCCCAAGGGATTCTATCATATGTATCAAACTAAAACATGAGATAAGATTGGACCAATACAATCAGATACCGGCGAGCTAACTGATAACGACGGAGAAATGAGCAATAATCTGAATAAATACTTTTCAACAGTTTTCACCGAAAATTTAAATATGATACCCGAGGCACCGACTCTATACAGAGATAGTGAAGAAATAAATTAAGCGAGATAGTAGTGACTAGTAACGATGCTAGTAAGCAAATAGACACACTAAAGCCTAATAAGTCACCAGGTCCCGATGAGATATTTGCCAGAGTATTAAAGGAATGTAAGGAAGAGCTTAGTATGCCTTAGCAAAGTTGTTTAACATGTCCTTAAAAACAGGTGTAGTACCAGAATCCTGGAGGATAACGAATGTAATACCGATTTTCAAGAAGGGAGATAGATCACTTTCCTCTAATTACCTTCCAATCAGTCTAACATCAATTGTAGGCAAATTACTGGAAGCAATCATTTCAAACTCTATTCGAAATCACCTGGAGAAGCACAAGTTGATCAATGATTCCCAACATGGCTTCACAAGCGGGCGTTCATGTCTAACTAATCTATTAACATTCTTTTCATCGGTTTTCGAATCAGTGGACGAGGGGCACAATTATGATGTGGTATATCTTGACTTTAGCAAAGCCCTCGACAGAGTCCCCCACGAAAGACTAATAAGAAAAGTGGAGGCTCATGGCATTAAAGGAGATATTCTAAAATGGATTAGGGCGTGGTTACAGGGCAGGAAACAGCGAGTGAGCAGTGAGCATTAACGGCACTAAACCCAATTGGAGCAACGTCACTAGTGGAGTTCCCCAAGGCTCAGTACTTGGACCATTATTATTTATTATATACATAAACGACATAGATATCTGTGTAGACAGCAACATAAGTAAATTTGCTGATGACACTAAAACAGGACGTGCAATTAAATCTGATGAGGACTCCGCAACACTACAGGAAGATCTAAACAAATTTTTCGAATGGTCTGAAAAATGGCAGCTGAAATTCAATGAGGACAAATGTAAAGTACTCAGTATAGGAGATGTAAACAGGGAAACCAGATACCAGATGAACAACGATGTTATTGAGAAATCCGACTGCGAGATAGATTTAGGAGTAATGATAAGTAGGAATCTTAAGCCAAGTAATCAATGTGTATTTGCTCGAAACAAGGCTAATAAAGTACTTGGGTTCATACAAAGGAGTGTTAGTCACAAGACAGGCGAGGTCATCTTAAAACTATATCTTGCGCTTGTGAGACATCACTTGGATTACGCAGTTTAATTCTGTATAAACTCGTATATGATTAATGGAAATATAAAACAAAAAACTATTGTTATAAAAAAAATAAAATAAATTATATAAAAGTATACAAGGAAAAAGATAAAATAAATTATATAAAAGTATACAAGGAAAATCATCCAAGCCAAAGAAAATAACCTTCTGACGTCACGGCGGCGTCCTGTAGTGAACTAGAGCGAGTGTTAGTGACCGCAGCAGTTTATCTCCCAGAGGACGTGGCGTTTGTTATCTCTGGCCGATGCCCTTTGGAAGAGATATATCTGAAGGTGTTCGAAGAGCATGTGTTAAGAATATGCGCAGCATATGAAGCTTATACACCAGAATGTATCCAGATGTGTTTGAACTAGGAAGTAAATAACTGTTTGAGGGGAAACTATGCAGAAGATTAGTCTGAAAGGGAATGTATTTTAGCTGGGTAAGTAGAGAAACTGCTTAGTAGAGAATTAACCAAAACAAGAATGTACCTCAGCTGTACTTGTATAGGTGTGTAAAGGAGGATGAGATAACTGTAGTCGATGTCCTGTAGAGAGATAACAGAAAGATACCATATCACAATCAGCCTGTAAGAAGATCACAGTAGGCCAGGTCTTGTTTGATATGGCTTGAAGATACTGCTTTGCCTTAACATCATCATTATTGTCATTATTATTATCATATTTATTATTTTTAGAGAATTGGATGTAAAAAGAAACGAAATACTAAATACTGTACCGTGCGTGTATGATCTTCACACACACACACACATGAGAACTTGCCACTGAGTTCACCTGTCACACCCAACTCACACACCTTCCTCAAGGCCTAGAGTCTGGGTGATCGAGGGTCGAGGGGTGTTGGGTGAAGAGGAAGGAGAAAGATGTATGGAGAAAAAGGAAGGGAAGGAGAAAGGGGGGAGAGGAGAAGGTGGGGGTTAACACATCTAGCAGTCTTGCTCTTTAAAGATCACTACATTTAAGATTCTATCGTCGCTACATAATACTATTTACCAAAGACTCAGTTGGTCTAGATTCTCTTCATTCCTGCTTGTATTAAGAGAGAGAGAGAGAGATACCACGAGTTTAATCTACATCGCCTGACATAATCAAACATACTTTATTTTTTTATACTTGCTATATAACTTGGTATACTTTTGCATACTCACGTGACTTTAACATACTAGGCATAATCTAACATATTTAAGTGATTTAATGTACCTCAGCAACTCAATAGGTTAATGAACTAATATATCCCATTATACTAAGAGAACTGGCATACTTTAGCATATTAAGCATATTCAAGTAACCTGGCGTATTCTATCAAACTTAAAAGACCAAATAATCCTAGATAAATTACCTGTTATACTCCAACATACTCACAAGAACTGGTAAACCTTGTACTTCAGTATATTGGGCATATTCAAAGTGACCTAACGTACTCAATATACTTCCACTACATGATCTGACATACTTCGCGAGACCCAATATATTCTAGCTACCGTACGTGACCTGGCATACTCCGATATACTAACATAACCTGGGTATACCCGACCTTCCAACCACTGGTACAGGTCGCCTTTCACGTGACGCCCGACTGTTGCAACTTACTGTGTGAGACGATACATTCCAGGAGGGATTTCAAGTGCAGCACTTGACAGTAAGTGAGAGAGAGACACAGAGACATAGATAGATAGATAGATAGATAGATAGATAGATAGATAGATAGACAAAGAAAGTTGCAGAGGAGGGTAATAAGGAAAGAAATAAAGACAAAATGGGCGAGATAGTGTAGAGAAAGAGTTAGTGAGAGATAGATAGCGAGAGATATACAACAGGTAGATAGACAGAAATGAGAAACAGACGAGTGAGAGAGACAGAGACAAAGAAAGGGAGAAACGTACGAATGAATAAAAAAACATGTAAATTGCAACACAAGAAGGAATTCGTCACATCAGTATTATATAAACATGCAACAGGTGAGAGAATAAACTAAACGTAAATATAATTGTGGAAGATTAAGAAATATTCGTCTATCAAAATGTGTCGTTACAATACGTTAAAGAACATATCGTTTACGGGGTTTTAGAGACAATAGAAGATTGTAGTAGTTGTGGTATTTGTAGGATTTTTGATCCCGTGGCCGCATGTCACCATAACTTAGCTCTCGATGCTCACACAGGAGGAACGAGAACGACAAGATATGGGCATACGGGGAGCGAATTCAGAACGTTGATCAAGGCAACGTCACTCCTCTAGTGTTCACAACCTCTGGTGGGATGGGACCAAGTGCAAGATGCTTCTACGCCAGACTCGCGGAGGTGATACCCGAACAGTAGCAGCAGCCCAGAAGTTATGTTACAGCCTGGATGAGATGTCGACTGTCCTTCTCTTTCCTTAGGTCGGCTTTGCTCTGCCTCAGGGGAACGAGAGCATCGGCCCTAAAGCCGACAACAGTTGAAGATATTGACTATAAGGCAACAGTCACTAAATGCCGCATAGATCTGCGGCTCAACTAACTCAACACAGCAAGGATAGCTACTTATGTATTAGGATATTTAAAATATTAAGGTAATAAAATGATGGCGAAGGTATGGCTATTGGGGGAGGCTGGAGGCCATTTAAAAAAAAAGTAGTAGTAGTAGTGGTGAAGAACACATTGGCAATATCAACCCATAAGCTTAGGTAAGCACTATTTCTCATTAAGGTTAAACTACATAACAATTTAAGACTGTACTCATAAAATAAACGCCATTCTACACTTTTTACCTTATAATAACAATTTCCTCAACATTTTGTATTTACTCTGTTGAACATTATGAAACTGGAACTACTTTCTCAAATAATAATAATGTAGTTTTTTACTGATTTATGAGTTAATTCGTAATTGTTAAGAGATTGGTACCCGTGCCCTAACGAGGCACCTCCCACACGACATCCAAAGATTTGACTTTATTAAACACTCAGAGATACAAAAACTTTCCGCTGAGGTATGAACGATTTATGTATGTTAAGTGGACTGGAGCAAGAACATTACAGAGGCTTGAATAAAATGTGTTAAATAAATATATAGATAACTGAAACAAGTTAGTTTCTCAAAAAAAATAAAAATCTACTATATGTGTGTACTGGGTTCTGAAATATTTTTACTTTTACATGATGGTGGAAACATATTGGTGAACAACGATACCTCACCTTGACGGTCACAATACAACAGTAGTGCTGTTACGACGAGAAATATCCCTCAATGAGTAATGTTTCATTATTTCGTTCGTCAGTTGAACCGTTTTGTTGCACGTTTCAAATAATTTCGCACTATCATTTGCTTCCTTGTCACGTCTTGGATTTTCCCCAGAGATCACAAACTCAATAACACCTCCAAATTAAGCCAGAGTTATTTGTCTTATGCCGAGAGTCAGGGTCAGCGTAGAACATGTAATAAGGAATTCGGGAAATTGGCAAAAAGGAAAATATCTGTGATAAATGAATCCAGCACGAGACACGACTCAAATTGGCGGGATGTAACTTCGCGTTTAGTCCTTCACTTCCTTTCAAAACGAAGTTAGATTCCATTAGGCAATTCATTTTTCACCATTTATTCCAGTAAATTATAATCTCGGTCAGAAATATTCCATTCCAATCAACTGTATACCTGTCTTGTCTTCTCTCCTTATACTTTAGCCCCTACGCTACCTGCGCACTAATATTGTTCGAGACAGATGGACTAGTTTCAGTTGTTTATCTCACAGAAGCTCCCTTATTAACGACATCCTGGCAACGAGAGAACCGGCATCCCATTTTATCTCACACGAAGAAGCTACACACCCACACACCTACACATGCTCTTACACATACAATGCATAAAGACTATCAGTAAAGATACTGTAGGGGTATCGATATTAATGTTGTCTAGCACTCAGGATGGAAGGAAACTCTAATGTGGTTTTCTTGTATAATATAAGATATATGATAGACAGTCTGGTGCTGTGCTGGAGGTGCAGAATGAGAGTTGGTTGGTGAGGAAGCTCAGAGAAGGACAGCTGGTGGGTCGCCATGCTCGCTGGCGGGAGCGAGGACCGCCAGGCAGGCGAGGAGGAGCTAAGGCAGCCAGGCAGCGGCGGAGGAGGAGGTGTTGCTTGTTCAAGAAGAATGGTCTAAATGAATCTCAATGGAGAGACAGAGCTTATATACCCTGCAGCAGCCGCTATGAGTCATGTTGGGAAAACCCGAGAAGTCGCCGGTCTTTTGGCTCGGTTGCTAGGATACGGCGGCATTGGAATGCCGATACGCTTGGTTGCTAGGGAAGACGGTAGCAGGTGGTGTGCAGCTACGCAGTTTGTAGGGGAGACGTCCACTACAATACTCCCCCTTCCCTCCAGGCGGTGTAGGAGACTTGTTGTCTGTAGAGTTGCTTAGCACATGTGAGGCAGACCGGGCGGTGCATGCCTCATGTGAGACAACGGCGATGGCGTGATGAGCTGATCGCTGAAATACAACTGTCTAGATACACACTATCTGTGGGAGAAGGGAGAAAAAGGGTGTGTGGAGGCGATGAATGTTGTGCTTCCCGCACGACAGGTACAGGGTCGTCAGATGCGCCTGCTGGGGTGTGTGTGGGCCTGGGTCAGGAGCAGGGGCTGCGTCAGCAGAAGCGGATTAGGGCTCGTGACAGCAGCTGGGTCCACGACAGCAGCAGGGTGCAGGACATTAGCAGGGAGTACCTGAGGGAGAAAAAAGGGTGTGTGGAGGCGATGGATGTTGTGTGCTTCCCTCACGGCAGGTACTGAGTCGTCAGATGCGCCTGCTGGGGTGTGTGTGGGCCTGGGTCAGCGTCTGAGGCAGGACGGGTGTGCTGGGGTCGTCAGAATGTGGTGCGTGGGGCAGGAAGAGGAGCCGGTGTCTGCTTGAAGACTGGGAGCATGATCAGTGTCTCCTCCATCCTGTGTGAGTGCTAATCTCCGGGAGTCACCATTTGTAGGGGTATCGATATTAATGTTGTCTAGCACTCAGGATGGAAGGAAACTCTAATGTGGTTTTCTTGTATAATATAAGATATATGATAGACAGTCTGGTGCTGGAGGTGCAGAATGAGAGTTGGTTGATGAGGAAGCTCAGAGAAGGACAGCTGGTGGGTCGCCATGCTCGCTGGCGGGAGCGAGGACCGCCAGGCAGGCGAGGAGGAGCTAAGGCAGCCAGGCAGCGGCGGAGGAGGAGGTGTTGCTTGTTCAAGAAGAATGGTCTGAATGAATCTCAATGGAGAGACAGAGCTTATATACCCAGCAGCAGCCGCTATGAGTCATGTTGGGAAAACCCGAGAAGTCGCCTGTCTTTTGGCTCGGTTGCTAGGATACAGCGGCATTGGAATGCGGATACGCTTGGTTGCTAGGGAAGACGGTAGCAGGTGGTGTGCAGCTAAGCAGTTTGTAGGGGAGACGTCCACTACAATACACATACCTACACTATGTACACACACACACACACATGTTACACATAAATACACCCTACATTATCACACAGACGTATACAAACTATTAGAGAATACACCCACATTACGTACTTATATTAACAACCCCCTATGTAAATAAAAAAAAAATAAAACGGTCAGGTAAGTCTCCAAAGAGGTTCTATTAAGTTCTATTGTGTTATTGAGAGTCAGTTATGTCTGTCTGTAGTTGTGTGTGTGAGATTATGTAAGTATTTTGTGTCTGATATGTGTACAGTACGTCTTCTTGTATCTGATGTCTGTCTTGTCTGTCTGATAGTATGTCTCTATGTGTATTTATATCTTATTGTTTTTAAATAATAATAATAATAATAATAATAATAATAATAATAATAATAATAATAATAATAATAATAATAACAATAATAATAATAATAATAATAATAATAATAATAATAATAATAATAATAATAATAATAATAATAATAATAATAATACTAGTAATAATAATAATAGTAATAATAATAATAATAATAACAATAATAATAATAATAATAATAATAATAATAATAATAATAATAATAATAATAATAATATAACCGGAAGTTAATTAATAATTATATAGATGGTACTCACTATACGCCATTATTATCAGTTGATTGGCCGCCCAAATCATTCAAAATGCTCGAAATATGTATACTATATATTTGTCTTATAAGTTTTGTGAGCCTACTAATTTCTCCTGATATCTTGCATTAATTTTCGCATTATATATAGCTTCAGATTTTAAATTAAATATTATCATTAACTTACGTGACGTATTTTCTGATAATTACGTCTAAAATCACGCCTTTTCAGCGTCACTGGTGGACGGCGTAGACGCTGTGGATTAGTTTTTCAGCTAAAATTTTGTTTATTATAATTGTGGTGAACTTACACGCGTATTTATATGTGGCAAAACTTTATCAATGTGTTTTGCAAGTTTAACGCAGTGAGAAAACTCTAATTAATTAACAAGGACATAATGTTAATAATAAAAGTGTGTGACCGGCTTGTCAACAAAACGTAGTTGTCTAGTCTGATGCTTGTGATGCGTTTTAGCTATTTTTATCGATTTATAGATAGATAACGCCACACTGTGTTATATAGACATAACTAATATAAATTTTAATTTATAGACTACTAACTACTTGTGGTTTTCCGACTAAATTGTTTAAGTAGCAATTTTTTTTTTAAATTTCTAGCAGTTTGAAAACTGTGAAGTTGTAGGGGTATCTAGATATTAATGTTGTCTAGCACTCAGGATGGAAGGAAACTCTAATGTGGTTTTCTTATATAATATAAGTTATATTATAGACAGTCTGGTGCTGGAGGTGTTGCTTGTTCAGGAAGTTGGGCAGAATGAGAGTTGGTTGGTGAGGAAGCGCAGAGAAGGACAGCTGGTGGGTCGCCATGCTCGCTGGCGGGAGCGAGGGCCGCCAGGCAGGTGAGGAGAAGCGAGGGGCCGCCAGGCAGCGGCGGAGGAGAAGGTGTTGCTTGTTCAAGAAGAATGGTCAGAATGAATCTCAATGGAGAGACAGAGCTTATATACCCAGCAGCAGCCGCCAGTCCTCTATGAGTCATGTTGGGAAAACCCAGAAAGTCGCCGGTGACTAGTTCCGTTGCTAAGATACGGTAACATCTGGTTGGTTGCTAGGGAAGGCGGTAGCAGGTGGTGGCGTGGCTACGCAGTTGTAAGCAGTTGTAGGGGAGACATCCACTACAATACTCCCCCTTCCCTCCAGGCGGTGTAGGAGACTTGTTGTCTGTAGAGTTGCTTAGCACATGTGAGGCAGACCGGGCGGTGCATGCCTCATGTGAGACAACGGCGATGGCGTGAATGAGCCGATCGCTGAATACAACTGTCTAGATACACACTATCTGTGGGAGAAGGGAGAAAAAGGGTGTGTGGAGGCGATGAATGTTGTGCTTCCCTCACGACAGGTACAGGGTCGTCAGATGCGCCTGCTGGGGTGTGTGTGGGCCTGGGTCAGGAGCAGGGACTGCGTCAGCAGAAGCGGATTAGGGCTCGTGACAGCAGCTGGGTCCACGACAGCAGCAGGGTGCAGGACATTAGCAGGGAGTACCTGAGGGAGAAAAAAGGGTGTGTGGAGGCGATGGATGTTGTGTGCTTCCCTCACGGCAGGTACTGAGTCGTCAGATGCACCTGCTGGGGTGTGTGTGTGGGCCTGGTTCAGGAGCAGGGGCTGCGTCAGCAGAAGCGGATTAGGGCTCGTGACAGCAGCTGGGTCCATGACAGCAGCAGGGTGCAGGACATTAGCAGGGAGTACCTGAGGGAGAAAAGAGGGTGTGTGTGGGTCCGGATTCAGGAACAGAGGCCGCGTCAGGGGTTATTGCTGGGCCGAGGTCGGCGTCTGAGGCATGACGGGTGTGCTGGGATCGTCAGAATGTGGTGAGTGAGGCAGGAAGAGGAGCCGGTGTCTGCTTGAAGACTGGGAGCGTGATCAGTGTCTCCTCCATCCTGTGTGAGTGCTAATCTCCGGGAGTCACCATTGTAGGGGTATCGAGATATTAATGTTGTCTAGCACTCAGGATGGAAGGAAACTCTAATGTGGTTTTCTTATATAATATAAGTTATATTATAGACAGTCTGGTGCTGGAGGTGTTGCTTGTTCAGGAAGTTGGGCAGAATGAGAGTTGGTTGGTGAGGAAGCTCAGAGAAGGACAGCTGGTGGGTCGCCATGCTCGCTGGCGGGAGCGAGGGCCGCCAGGCAGGTGAGGAGAAGCGAGGGGCCGCCAGGCAGCGGCGGAGGAGGAGGTGTTGCTTGTTCAAGAAGAATGGTCTGAATGAATCTCAATGGAGAGACAGAGCTTATATACCCAGCAGCAGCCGCCAGTCCTCTATGAGTCATGTTGGGAAAACCCAGAAAGTCGCCGGTGACTAGTTCCGTTGCTAAGATACGGTAACATCTGGTTGGTTGCTAGGGAAGGCGGTAGCAGGTGGTGGCGTGGCTACGCAGTTGTAAGCAGTTGTAGGGGAGACATCCACTACAATACTTCCCCTTCCCTCCAGGCGGTGTAGGAGACTTGTTGTCTGTAGAGTTACTTAGCACATGTGAGGCAGACCGGGCGGTGCATGCCTCATGTGAGACAACGGCGATGGCGTGATGAGCCGATCGCTGAAATACAACTGTCTAGATACACACTATCTGTGGGAGAAGGGAGAAAAAGGGTGTGTGGAGGCGATGAATGTTGTGCTTCCCGCACGACAGGTACAGGGTCGTCAGATGCGCCTGCTGCGGTGTGTGTGGGCCTGGGTCAGGAGCAGGGGCTGCGTCAGCAGAAGCGGATTAGGGCTAGTGACAGCAGCTGGGTCCACGACAGCAGCAGGGTGCAGGACATTAGCAGGGAGTACCTGAGGGAGAAAAAAGGGTGTGTGGAGGCGATGGATGTTGTGTGCTTCCCTCACGGCAGGTACTGAGTCGTCAGATGCGCCTGCTGGGGTGTGTGTGGGCCTGGGTCAGGAGCAGGGGCTGCGTCAGCAGAAGCGGATTAGGGCTCGTGACAGCAGCTGGGTCCACGACAGCAGCAGGGTACAGGCCATTAGCAGGGAGTACCTGAGGGAGAAATGAGGGTGTGTGTGAGACCGGATTCAGGAACAGAGGCCGCGTCAGGGGTTATTGCTGGGCCGAGGTCGGCGTCTGAGGCATGACGGGTGTGCTGGGATCGTCAGAATGTGGTGCGTGAGGCAGGAAGAGGAGCCGGTGTCTGCTTGAAGACTGGGAGCGTGATCAGTGTCTCCTCCATCCTGTGTGAGTGCTAATCTCCGGGAGTCACCATTGTAGGGGTATCGAGATATTAATGTTGTCTAGCACTCAGGATGGAAGGAAACTCTAATGTGGTTTTCTTATATAATATAAGTTATATTATAGACAGTCTGGTGCTGGAGGTGTTGCTTGTTCAGGAAGTTGGGCAGAATGAGAGTTGGTTGGTGAGGAAGCTCAGAGAAGGACAGCTGGTGGGTCGCCATGCTCGCTGGGGGGAGCGAGGGCCGCCAGGCAGGTGAGGAGAAGCGAGGGGCCGCCAGGCAGCGGCGGAGGAGGAGGTGTTGCTTGTTCAAGAAGAATGGTCAGAATGAATCTCAATGGAGAGACAGAGTTTATATACCCAGCAGCAGCCGCCAGTCCTCTATGAGTCATGTTGGGAAAACCCAGAAAGTCGCCCGTGACTAGTTCCGTTGCTAAGATACGGTAACATCTGGTTGGTTGCTAGGGAAGGCGGTAGCAGGGTGGTGGCGTGGCTACGCAGTTGTAAGCAGTTGTAGGGGAGATTTCCACTACAAAGTGTTATCGTGACAGTGAACTCGACGAGATGATTAGGGAGTGGACTATGTAAGTACTGGACCTATTTTATCAGTCATTGATATTTATCCTTTATAATATATGCACATGCCCTTGTCTTGTGTATAAATGTGTCGGACTTTCAGTTACGTAAATGCACATGCCTAATGTCTTGATAATACACACAGTATATAGGTATCTTAACGGAAGGGATTGTTTATGAACATACGTATATTGACGACGTAGTTTTTGGTGTCATATTTTATTAAATCTTATTATATTTACCTTTAGCATAACTTACCGTATCTTAACTGCGTCAGTAGATAGGGATTATTACACTGGCCACGGGTTGTAGTATTTTAAGACTGCAATACTTCACGAAAATGTGTTGCTTCATTGTTCTAGACGTTCAGTATTTAATAATGTCTAAGATAGAATTTCCACAATAATGACCCATCTGTTCAAGGGAGGCTGAGCGCAACTGAGGCGGGAAAGTAAAAAATGGGGAATATCGCCGCTTCTGATTGATTGGCATATTTAAATTTAAGATCCTCTTCGACGTTCATTGGCTGATGCCGAGTGACAGCGAAGATTGTGCATTGTGTCCCAGAAAACTAGCTAGTTTTTTGTTTGAATATAAATGTTACTCAATATTAATATAAATTTGTACAAACTTTCAATCATATATTCCTGCTTGGTATTTTCCTAGTGTCCCTTTTTTGTTTTTTATTCTGTGGAGCTGGCTTAAATAGTACATTGACTCTTTCCAATCCTAACCCAATCTATTATACTTAACTGTATGCCTAATCTGCTTACCCACATTGTTATCCGACCCAACCCAACATACGTAACACAACTTTCTTAAAATAATGGCATCGTAAGAGTGTTAGGTTAGATGCCAATTGGGGAACCATTATTTTTCATCTTTCAAAGTTTGAAAAGCAAAACGAAATGTATTCGAATATAGTACTAGCGTCTGAGCTTTATCTCACATATTTACGGATATTTTATAGTTCGTGTACTGTATAGCTACTGTGGGATGGAGGGCCATGGTCGCCAACCCTGAGATATGAGAAAGGCACCTTGAGTGATTGATACTGTACATGCGATTGCCTGTTGTTGTTTTCGTAAATCAGTCTGAAAGATGAGCTCTGAGAGTTTGTAGATTGCATATTAAATCTAGTACAGTATACGTTTACCAGCTCAGCTCTCAAGTGAGGTGATCCTGTAACATAGCTAAATCTGTTTTGCCAGGTGTATATATTAACTATAATCATAAGAAAAGGTGAAGAATCGCACTCCACACTGTTGACAGTGGAGTGTTTCATCCCAGCGGAATTAGCACATACTGTCCTGTCCTGTACTGTACTACTAGTCATGCCAATAGGCTCATGATAAATTAATGACACAATAGATGCATAGATTCAATCATTAAAATTGAACTTTAGGAAATCCTTCTTCTATGAATAAGCTATAATTAGATCCCGGATGTTTAGGCACTTTAAAACCTTTAAAACAGAATGGCAAATAGGCAAAAAAAAAAAAAAAACTATATATATATATATAACTGAAAAGGTGGTAGGTGTTCAAAGTTCTGAGGTATGACTCAATAAATCTGGGCTAAGTCATGTGTAGAAAAAGTTTAGGTTTTAGTGAGATCTACTGCAAATAAAATCATAATACAGTGCTTAAATTGACTTGGATCTTCCCTAGACCGACGGTTACTCAGTTCAGTGTTTTTTGTTCCGACTAAAGTTAATCTGAAGTTACATTTTGTTCATTTTCGTTCATTCCAGTTAATTTTAGTTTCTAGTTATTGACTTTGCGCATGAATAATTTATAACTAAAATTACCTAATTTGCGTTTGCAGATCCCTACCGTAAGCACAGAAACGTTGTAGAAAACGTTGAATACTGTTATAAAATAAATATCTTCAGGCCGAGCCTTGCCGGACTTTTGCAATTTAGCTCTCGCAATACTGTGGGGTTAACGTTATGATGTCTCGCACTCAGAATGGGTTGGAGAAAGGAAACTCTTAGTGGTGGTTTTCTTGTATAAATATATTATATACAAAACAGTCTGGTGCTGGAGAGTTGCTGCATGGTAGAGGAGTTGCTGTGCAGGAGCTTCTTTAGAGGAGGTGTTGTGTGTTGCAGGGCTCTAAGTAGAATGGACTTCAACGGCGAGGCTGGGAGCTTATATACGCGTCCACCGGAAATAAAACCGCAAGTAAACGTCTCCGGTGTCGACCCCGTCTTAGTCTAGACATCTAGTTTTTTATTATGAGAGAGAGAGAGAGAGAGAGAGCGAGCCAGGGACTCTCTCTCTCTCTCTCTCTCTCTCTCTCTCTCTCTCTCTCTCTTTCTCTCATGATAAAAAACTGATCGACTTGTACTGTGGTTCTTGTTTGTGTTTTAATTGTTAATTGAATACAACTTTTTTATCTTATTTCTAATTTCTACTGTTGTTCCAGCCACATGTCGTATTAATAATAATAATGATAATAATAATAATAATAATAATACGGTAATTATAATAATAATAATAATAATAATAATAATAATAATAATAATAATAATAATAATAATAATAATAATAATAATAATAATAATAATAATACGGTAATAATAATAATAATAATAATAATAATAATAATAATAATATGTAATAATAATAATAATAATAATAATAATAATAATAATGATAAGGATAATAATTATAGAGACGTTGATTATTAAAATATGGAGGCAGGAAGAGGAAGAGGGAAGGAATGATGATAGTTGAGAAGATGACAATAGTAGTGATAATGCTGGTTGTGGTAGTGATGGTAATATTATACACCTAATAATAATGGTTGCCCTTCGTGTACGAGGATGGCCGGCCCTAGGGCCACCTAGGCGTGAATTTGTTGAAGGTGTTAGAATCTGTTGCCAACACGACAACCACACCCTAAGTTAACGAGTTCTATGACCCAGTTTCATGGCATAGTCCGAGAAGACCGGACAACTCGGCAACTGCACTGGCTAACCATTATTCCAGAATAAGATCCGCAAATCGATTAACATCCAGGTTCCCATTTACTGGTAAATAGAAAGCCAAATGGCGTTAAAAAAAAATGCTCATAGTTTCCCTCTGTCCGGGAATCGAACACGGGTCCACTCGCTTGCAAAGTGAGCATGCTGACTATTACACCACAGGTTGTCAAAATCACCTTTAGTAAACAAAAAGTTTTTTTTTTTTTTTTTTGTGCTGGTCAAGCCCCGACCAGAGGTTAGCTGGACCCCCGGACAACTCTTTCGGAGCTTGACCAGCACGTGGTATTGGTATTATCATCTCGACTTAATTATATGTTACAAATTCACTTGTGAGTTTTTCAATTTTTTTTTTAAATATTTACTTATTCTAAGCTAAATGTTAGCAAATAAATGACTTAAATAATACGAAAAAAAAAAATATAAGCAGAACTCGACCGAATATATACTGTATGTTACACTAAATAGGGATAATTGGCCATTAGTAATAACTTCTATGTATTTCTCTTTTCTGGAAACTTTTGACTGGCAATAAACGATCCTGTAGATCATAAATATACATATAAATGAATACCTTCATGCATAATGTAACCTGACCAGACCTAACCTAACTTAACTTAATCTAGCCTAGCCTAGCCTAACCTATCCTAAAATAACCTAACGTAATCTAGCCTTCTTCTCCTTCTGCTTCTCCTTCTCCTCCTACTCCACCTCCTCCTCCTCCTCCACCTCCTCCTACTCCTCCTCAGCCTCACATGCATTATTTCATCATCAACCCAATTAAAATTTGAACGCCTTAACCTTACACACCGTGGCCCTGGGTTGTGGGTGGAGAGGGGGGATGGGGGATTGTTGGGGGAGGGCGGGGGGGGGAACTCACCTAAATGACCCAACACACCCAACACACCCAGCAGGCGCTTTGTTACACCCAATAAGTGACCTTTGGGTGGGGGCAGTTTTCTCGCCAGGTCTAGACTAGTGGGCAGTGTTAACCCCCAAAGGTCACCGAGGCAGGAGTGACCTTTGGGAAGTTTTGGGATTATAAATAGTGTTGTAGGAGGTGGTGGTGGAGGTGGTAGGTTAGTGAAGTCCTTGGTGGTGGTGGTTTGTTGAAGAGGTGTCTGTTTTTGTTTTGTTTTTTTGTTTGTTTGATTGTTTTTATGTATGTTTGTTTGTTTTATTGTTTGTTTGTTTGTGTTTTTGTTTTATTTATTGTTTGTCTGTTATATTTTGTTTGTTTGTTTGTTTTGTTTTATTCTTCGTTTGTTCGTTTTATTGTTTGTTTGTTTGGTTGTTTGTTTTATTGTTTGTTGGTATGTTTGTTTGTTTGTTTTATTGTTCTTATGTTTGTTTTATTGTTTGTTTTTTAGAATGATGTTTTTTGTGGTGTCATTATTGTTTGTGTTGTGTTGTTGCTTGCTTGTTTGTTTGTGATGTGTTGTTTATTTGTGGTTGGTGTGTGTGTGAGAGAGACAGAGAGAGAGACACACACAGAGAGAGAGAGAGAGAGAGAGAGAGAGAGAGAGAGTATCAACACAATTTCCATACCATATATTTACCAACAACTTTGTCATAACGCAACAGTGAGCCAGGGACTCTCTCTCTCTCTCTCTCTCTCTCTCTCTCTCTCTCTCTCTCTCATGATAAAAAACTGATCGACTTGTACCTGTGGTTCTTGTTTGTGTTTTAATTGTTAATTTAATACAACTTTTTATCTTATATCTAATTTCTACTGTTGTTCCAGCCACATGTTGTATTGTTAATAATAATAATAATAATAATAATAATAATAATAATAATAATAATAATAATAATACGGTAATAATAATAATAAAAATAATGATAATAATAATAATTGAGACGATAATTATTAAAATATGGAGGCAGGAGGAGGAAGAGGGAAGGAATGATGATAGTTGAGAAGATGACAATAGTAGTGATAATGCTGGTTGTGTTAGTGATGGTAATATTATACACGTAACAATAATGGTTGCCTTTCGTGTACGAGGATGGCCGGCTCTAGAGCAACCTAGGCTTGAATTTGTTTAAGGTGTTAGAATCTGTCGCCAACACCACAACCACACCCTAAGTTAACGAGTTGTATGACCCAGTTTCAATGAATAGTCCGAGAAGACCGGACAACTCGGCAACTGCACTGGCTAACCATTATTCCAGAATAAGATCAGCAAATCGATTAACATCCAGGTTCCCATTTACTGGTAAATAGAAAGCCAAATGGCGTAAAAAAAAAATGCTCATAGTTTCACTCTGTCCGGGAATCGAACAGGGGTCCACTCCCTTGCAAGGCGAGCATGCTGATTATTACACCACAGGTTGCCAAAATCACGTTTAGTAAAAAAAAAATTTTTTTTTTTCGTGCTGGTCAAGCCCCGACCAGAGGTTAGCTAGACCCCCGGACAACTCTTTCGGAGCTTGACCAGCACGTGGTATTGGTATTATTATCTCGACTTGATTATATGTTACAAATTCACTTGTGAGTTTTCAATGTTTTGTTTTGTATAATATTTACTTATTCTAAGCTAAATATTAACAAATAAATGACTTGAATAATACGAAAACAAATAAATAAAAGCGGAACTCGACCTAATATATACTGTATGTTACACTAAATAGGGATAATTGGCCATTAGTGATAACTTCTATGTATTTCTCTTTTCTGGAAACTTTTGACTGGCCATAAACGATCCTGTAGATCATAAATATACATATAAATGAATACCTTCATGCATAATGTAACCTGACCAGACCTAACCTAACTTAACCTAATGTAGCCTAACCTAACGTAACCTAACGTAACCTAACGAAATCTTCTTCTTCTTCTTCTCCTCACATGCATTATTTCATTATCAACCCAATTAAAATTCGAACGACTTAACTTTACACACCGTGGTCCTGGGTTGTGGGTGGAGAGGGGGGATGGGGGATTGTTGGGGGAGGGCGGGGGGAGACTTCTATGTTTGAATTTGATACCCCCAAAATGTTCTACACTACTGAGGGTACACACAAACACTTGTTATCTTGAAAATAGGAACAAAGAAACTGGCTTCCACACCATAAGGACTAGTGATCTCAACTACCTGTATCACTCCGCGCTGGCATGCACAGATACCAGCATTCACAAGCTGAATACATACTATGTAAATATGACAATTCACATACATAACATGGTGCATAATAAATGGAAATATTACATAGGATTAATACATGTTCTTTTATACTTTACTATACATAATTAATAGAGTAATATAAGAATACACAGCTTTAGGTACTACTTCGTGTCCATATTATACACCTCCCTCCCCCCTATACGCTCATAATTTCATCTTGAGCGGACCTTTTGTTTCTGAGTCGCTCGGACCTGCGGAGTACCGGGGCAGAAACACAAGGTGGGGACGGATTTACTGTAAAGACATCACATTAGGGGACTCAACTGGGGAAGGGTCAACACTAGGCAGCTCCACAGGTCGGAGGAAACGACGGTTCCTCCACCATACTCTACCACTAGGAAGACGCACTTGGTAGTCCCTGGACCGGCCAATACCCATGACAACCCCAACCTTGTCCCAGCGGTGAGATACCTGATCTTGAATCCTGACCTGCTGGCCGATACTCAACCTGGGAAGGGGGCGGGCATGACAGTCGTACCGAGCAGCGACATCTGCCGCTCGTTCTGCTGCACGGCGGTCATATTCTTCAGTCTTGGCTTGCCATTCTTTAGAAAAAGACTTCGGGTGGGCAGGAACACAAGACCTGAGATGCTGTCCACATAGAACCTGGGCTGGGGAGCGTCAGGTGAAGTTCGGAGTGTTGCGTAACTCTAACAAACCTCGATCGAAGTCCTCGCAGTCGATATTTCCTGAGGTGACACCCTAAGGATCAAATGTTTAACAGTCTTGACTGCGGCTTCAACGTGTCCATTCGCCTGGGGGTTGTGGGGCGAGGTCACGACTTGACTGACCCCCCAACGGTCCATGAAGTCCCGGAACTCGTGGCTGGTGAACTGGGGTCCTCCATCAGTCCTGAGGCGGAGGGGAACACCAACTTCTCTGAAGTAATGTCTGAAATTCCGGATCGTAGCAGTAGCCGTTGTATCACTACCACAAGGGACGACAACAGGCCATCCAGACAATCGGTCGGCAATGACGAGGAAGGACTTCCCTGCCACTGCAAAGAAGTCGGCCGACACAGACTCGAAGGGCCTTGAAGGGTTATCGTCGCACATTAAAGGTTCCTGTTGCTGGCTAGGTTGCAGAATCTGGCACGGCTCACAGGCACGGACGGTACTTGCAATGTCCGCGTCGATTCCGGGCCAAAATACAGTCTGCTTCGCCCGTCGCTTGGTGGCCTCCACTCCTCGATGGCAGTCTTGAAGGCGGGTCAAGGTACAGCGGCGTAGGGCAGCAGGAATGACTACTCGTGGACCATACAAGACGAGGTCTCCGTCACAATAGAGGTCCTCGCGTATCTTCCAGTACGGGAGTAGCGATTCATGAAGGTCGTATCGGTTAGATGGAAATCCCTGGGACACACAGTCGACGAGCCGGATATAGGAAGGGTCGGCCCGGGCTGCAGTGTGGAGATCTTCATGGGTCTTGTCTGCATCCGGTGCTGTAGACTCTTCTGATGTGAAGACGGCCTTCAATGAGACTACTGACTTGAGGGATGCGGCAGCTGTAGAACACAACATCTCGTCCTCTGGGGTGGGGCGACTGACAGGGGCGCGGGACAGGGCATCCGGGATGCACATTAGCTTACCCACACGCCACACAGCCGTGAAGAGATAAGGCGAGAGCTTCTCTTTCAAACGTTGAAGGCGAGGATTCTCTACTGCAACCAAAGAGTAGCGATTGATCATCGGTACAAGAGGGCGATGATCCGTGAAGAGGGTGAAGTGCTGAAGTCCTATGAGGTAGAAGCGGCACTTCGCCATTGCCCAGACAACAGCCAACATCTCCAGCTCAATCGTGGCATATCGGGTCTCAGCGTCCGTCAGGAACCGGGATCCACACTGAATTAAGCGGAGTTGTCCACCGCCATGGTCCTGCAGAAGGGTGTAACCAACGCCGTAGAGTCTGGAGGCGTCAGTCTGGAGGACGGTGGGTTGGGCTGGGTCGTAACAGGCGAGGACAGGTGGACTTAAGAAGGCCTGCTTGACTCGCTGGAAGGCCTCTTGATGATCTGGGGTCCACAGGAATGTCCTCCTGGGGCTCAGTAGGGAGGGTAACGGCTGGGCTGCGACGGAGATGTCAGGTGAAAATTCAGCCAGCTGATTGACCAGACCCAAAAAAGAACGGAGGTCTGTCAGGTTGGCAGGGGTTGGAAAATCCCTGATTCCACTTAATTTCTCCGGGTCAGCTGCGACACCTGATGCTGAGAGAGTGTACCCACAGAAGTTCACTGATGGTGCGGCGACTACAAACTTGTCAGCGTTGAGGGTAATCCCGTACTTTCGACATCTGGTGAGAACTTCATATATTCGGGAGAGGTGGGCACAGTAGTCTTCGTCATGGAGTAAAATATCATCAACCACCTTGACACAATTCGTGACTCCTTGAAGGGCCGCGTCACCACGTTGACAGAATGCATCGCCCGGAGCGGCAAACCCCATGGGGCCTCTGCAATACTGATATCTTCCATATGGTGTGATGAATGTAGTCAAATGCTGGTCTTCTTCGGGTAACTCGATCTGCCAATAACCACATAAGGCGTCCATTGTTGTAAAAAACTTCGCCTTCGGGTCCACATTTCGAACAGCTGCGAAGGGTGTGGGTGAAGGGTGGGCTGGACGGGAAACTTGCTGGTTAAGTTTTGACACATCGGTGGTGATCCGTACTCCACCACGAGGTTTGGCGACGGGGACGAGAGGGTGGCACCAAG
>NW_024729236.1:0-3998 GCF_018991925.1 Homarus americanus
CCGACACTCCCAAACACACCTCTGAAACTCCCAGGTACACCTCTGACACTCCCAGGCACACCTTGACACTCCCAGGTCCACCTCTGACACTCCCACCACACCTCTGACTCCCCAGGTACACCTCTGACACTCCCCAGGCACACCTCTGACACCTGAGGTACACCGCTGACTCCAAGGTACACCGCTGACACTGCCAGGTACACCTCAGACACTGCCAGGTACACCTCAGACACTGCCAGGTACACCTCAGACACTCCCAGGCACACCTCAGACACCCAAGGTGCACCTCTGACACTCCCAAGTGCACCCTGACACCCCAGGCACAACCTGACACTCCCAGGCACACCAGACACCCCAGGCACACCGCTGAATCTCCCAGGCACACCTCTGACACTCCCAAGTACACCTCTGACACTCCCAGGTACACCTGACACTCCCAGTACACTCCGACACTCCCAGGCACACCTTACACTCCCAGGCACACCTCCGACACCTCACAGGTACACCTCTGACACTCCCAGGCACACCTGACACCACCAGGCACACCTCTGGCACTCCCAGGTACACCCCAGACACTCCAGGACACCTCACACTCTGGTACACCGCTGATACTCCCAGGTACACCTCTGACACTCCCAACTACTCCACTGATATTCCCTGGTACACCTCTGACACCCCGGTGCACCTCTGACACCTATGCACACCACCTCTGACACTCCCAGGTACACCTCTGACACTCCCCGGTACACCTCTGGCACTCCCAGGTACACCTCTGACAATCCCAGGTACTGCACTGACATTCCCTGGTACACCTCTGACACTCCCAGGTACACCGCTGAGACTGCCAGGTACACCTCAGAAACTCCAAGGTACACCTCAGACACTCCAAGGAGCACCTCTGACACTCCCAAGTGCACCTCTGACACTCCCAGGCACACCTCTGACACTCCCAGTTACACCTCTGACACTCCCAGGTACACCGCTGACACCCCACACCTCTGACACTCTCAGGTACACCTCCTGACACTCCCAGGCACACTCTGACACTCCCAGTACACCTGACACTGACACTTACACTCCCCAGGTACCTCCGACACCCCAGGCACACCTCTGACACTCCCCAGGTACACCTCCGACACTCCCAGTACACCTCTGACACTCCCAGGTACACCTCCGACACTCCCAGGTACACCTCTGACACCCCAGGCACACCTCTGACACCTCAGGTACACCCTGACACTCCCAAGTACACCTCACACTCCCAGGCACACCTCCGACACCTGAGGTACACCTCCGACACTCCCAGGCACACCCCCTTACACTCCTAGGCACACCTACGACACTCCCCACCTACACCTCAGACACCGCCAGGTACACCCTCAGACACTGCCAGGCACACCAGACACCCCAGGCACCTCAGACAATCCAGTGCACCTTGACACTCCCCAATGCACACCTCTGACACTCCCAGGCACACCTCTGACACTCCCAGGCACACCCCAGAAACTCCCAGGTACACCCCTTCACACCCCAGGCACACCTCAGACACCCCATGTACACACCTCTGACACTCCCAGGAAACTCTGACACCCCAGGTACACCTCTGACACTTCAAGTACTCCACTGACATTCCCTTGTACACGTCCGACACTCCCCATGTACCTCTGACACTCCCAGTTACACCTCCGACACTCCCAGGTACACTTCTGACACTCCCAGGTACACCTCCGACATTCCCAGGTACACCTCCGACATTCCCAGGCACACCTCTGACACTCCCCAGGCACACCTCTGCCACTCCCAGGCACACCCTGACACTCCCCAGGTACACCTGACACTCCCAGGCACACCTCCGACACCCCAGGCACACTTCTACACCCAGGTACACCTCTGACACTCCCCAGGCACACCCTGACAATCCCAGGCACACCTCCGACACTCCCAGGTACACCTCTACACTCCCAGGCACACGTCCGACACTCCCATGTACCCTGTGACACTCCCCAGTCACACCTCCGACACTCCCAGGCACACTTCTGACACTCCCAGGTACACCTCCGATATTCCTAGGTACACCTCCTGATATTCCCAGGTACACCCCACACCCCAGGCACACCTCTGCTACTCCCCAGGTACACCTCTGACACTCCCAGGTACACCTCCGATACCCCAGGCACTGATACTCCCAAGCACACCTCTGACACTCCCAGCACCTCAGATACTCCCCAGGTACACCTCTGACACTCCCAGGAACTCTTCTGACACTCCTTGGTTCACGTCTGACACTCCCTGGCACAGCCTGACACTCCCAGGTGCACACCTCTGACACTCCCCAGGCACACCTCTTACACCCCTGGTTCTTCTCTCTGACACCCCAGGCACACCCCAGACACCCCAGCACACTTCCCCAGACACTCCCCAGGCACACCTGACACTTCCAGGTACACCTCCTGACACTCCCCAGGCACACCTCTGACACTCCCAGGCACACCCCAGACACCCCAGGCACACTCTGACACCCCAGGCACACCTCCGATACCCCAGGCACACCTCTGACACCCCAGGTACAGCCTGACACTCCAGGCACACCTATGACACTCCACGCACACCTCTGACACTCCAGGCACACCGCTGACACCCCAGGCACACCCCTGACACCCCAGGCACACTTCTGACACCCCAGGTAAACCTCAGATTCTTCCCTGGCACACCCCTGACACTCCCCAGGCACACCTCTGACACCCCAGGCACACCTCTGTCACTCTCAGGAACACTGCTGACACCCGGCACACCTCCGACACCCCAGGCACAGCTCTGACACTCCCAGGCACACCTCTGACACTCCCCTGGTACACCCTGACACTCCCAGGTACACCTCTGACACTCCCAGGAACTCTTCTGACACCCTTGGTTCACCCTCTGACACTCCCCAGGCACACCTCTGACACTCCCAGGCACACCTCTGACACCCCAGGCACACCTCTGACACCCCAGGCACACCTCTGACACCCCCAGGCACACTGCCAACCCACGGCACACCCTGACACTGCCAGGTACACCCCTAGACACTGCAAGATACACCCCAGACACCCAGGCACACCCCAGACACCCCAGGCACACCTCAGACACTTCACATGCACCTCTGACACCCCAGGCGCACCTCTGACACTCCCAGGCACACCTGACACTCCCAGGCATAACTCTCAGACACTCCCAGGCACACCGCTGACTCCTCCCAGGCATACCCTGACACCCCAGGCACACCTCTGACACCCCAGGCACACCTCTGACACTCCCCTGCACACCCCTGACACTGCCAGGCACACCCAGACACTGCCAGGCACACCCCAGACACCCCAGGCACACCTCAGACAAGCACCTCTGACACCCCAAGTGCACCACTGACACTCCCAGGCACACTCTGAACTCCCAAATACACCTCTGACACTCCCAGGTACTCCACTGACACTCTGGCACACCCCTGACACTCAGGTGCACACCTGACACTCCCAGGCAGACCCCAGACACCCTAGGCACTTCTCACACTCTTAGGCACACCTCTGACACTCCCAGGCACACCCTCACACCCCAGGCACACCTCCAACACTCCCAAATACACCTCAGACACTAGGCACACCTCAGACACCCAAGGTGCACCTCTGACACTCCCAAGTGCACCTCTGACACTGGCACACACCCCCACACCCCATGACACACCTCTGACACCCCAGGTTCACTTCACACTTGCACACCTCCTGACACTCCCAAGCACACCCTGACACTCCCAGGTACACCTCTGACACTCCCAGGCACACCTCTGACACTCCCCAGGCACACCTCTGACATTCCCCAGGCACACCCCCTGACACCCCAGGTACACCTCTGACACCCCAGGCCACCCCTGACACCCCAGGCACACCCACACCCAGGCACACTCCTCACACCTTAGGCACACCCTGACACTGCCAGGCACACTTCTCACACCCCAGGTACACCCT
>NW_024729237.1:0-3219 GCF_018991925.1 Homarus americanus
AGCAGCGGGAGCAGCAGGTGGTGGTGGTGGGCTGTGGGGGAGTTGATCGTGTAGGTGCAGCAGCAGCAGGTGGTGGTAGTGGACTGTTTGGGAGTTGATCCTGTATGTGCAGCAGCAGTAGCAGGTGTGTGGTGGACTGTGGGGGAGTTGACTCTGTAGGTGCAGCAGCAGCAGCAGCAGGTGGCGGTGGACTGTGGGGGAGTTGATCCTATAGGTAAATTAGCAGCAGCAGCATCAACAGCAACAATAATAACAGTAGCAGCAGCAGGTGGTGGTGGTGGTCTGTGGGGGAGTTGATCCTGTAGGTAAAATAGCAGCAGCAGCAGCAACAGCAACAACAATAACAGTAGCAGCAGCAGGTGGTGGTCGTGGTCTGTGGGGGAGTTGATCCTGTAGGTGCAGCAGCAACAGCAGGTGGTGGTGGTGGACTATGAGGGAGTTGATCCTGTAGGTGCAGCAACAACAACAACAACAACAACAGCAGCAACAGCAGGTGGTGGTAGTGGGCTGTGGGGGAGTTGATCCTGTAGGTGCAGCAGCAGGTGGTGGTGGTAGTGGACTGTGGGGGAGTTGATCCTGTAGGTGCTGCAACAACAACAGCAACAGCAGCAGCAGCAAATGGTGGTAGTGGACTGTGGGTGAGCTGATCCTGTAGGTGCAGCAGCAACAACAACAAGAGCAGCAGCAGGTGGTGGTAGTGTACTGTGGGGGAGTTGATCCTGTAGGTGCAGCAGCAGGTGGTGATGGTGAACTGTGGGGGAGATGATCGTATAGGTGCAGCAGCAACAGCAGGTGGTGGTGGTGGATTGGGACATCTCAGAGATGCAGCAGCAGCAGCAGGTGGTGAGCGATCCCAGGCAGCAGCTGCAGGTGGTGGTAGGGACTGTGGGGGAGTGATCCTGTAGGTGCTGCAACAACAACAACAACAACAGCAACAGCAGCAGCAGGTGGTGGTAGTGGGACTCTGGGGGAGTTGGATCTTGTAGGTGCAGCAGCAGCAGCAACAACAACAAGAGCAGCAGGTGGTGGTGGTTGACTGTGGGGAGTTGATGCTGTGGGTGCAACCAGCAGCAACAGCAGCAGCAGGTGGTGGTGGTGGACTATGGGGGAGTTGATCCTGTAGCTGCAGCATTAGCAACGGGTGATGTTGGTTGACTGTGGGGGAGTTGATGCTGTAGGTGCAACAGCAGCATCAGGAGCAACAGCAGCAGCAGCAGCAGGTGGTGGTAGTGGACTGTGGGTGAGTTGATCCTGTAGGTGCAGCATCAACAACAATAAGAGCAGTAGCAGGTGGGGGTAGTGTACTGTGGGGGAGTTGATCCTGTAGGTGCAGCAGCAGGTGCTGGTGGACTGTGGAGTTGATCCTGTAGGTGCAGCAACAACAACAACAACATAAGCAGCAGCAGCAGGTGGTGGTGGTGGACTGTGGGGGAGTTGATACTGTAGGTGCAGCAGCAACAGCAGGATGGTGGTGGTGGACTGTGGGGAGTTGATCCTGTAAGGTACAGCAGCAGCAGCAGGTAGTGGTGGACTGTGGGGAGTTGATCCTGTAGGTGCAGCAACAGCCATCAGTGGACTGTGGGGGAGTTGATGCTATAGGTGCAGCAGCAGCAGCAGGTGGTGGTGGACTGTGGGAGAGGTGATCCTGTAGGTGCAGTGGCAGCAGCAGGTGGTGGTGGTGGACTGTGGGGGAGGTGATCCTGTAGGTGCAGCAGCAGGTGGTGGTGGACTGTCGGGTAGTTGATCCTGTAGGTGCAGCTGCAGAGTGGTGGTAGACTGTGGGGGAGTTGAATCCTTAGGTGCAGCAGCAACAACAGCAGCAGCAACAACAGCAGCAGGAGCAACAGGTGATGGTGGTTGACTGTGGGGGAGTTGATCCTGTAGGTGCAGCAGCAACAGCAGGTGGTGGTGGTGGACTATGGGGGAGGTAATCCTTTAAGTGCAGCAGCAGAAGGTGGTGGTGGTGGACTGTGGGGGAGTTGATCCTGTAGGTGCAGCAGGTGGTGGTGGTGGACTGTGAGGGAGTTGATCCTGTAGGAGCAGCAGGTGGTGGTGGTGCACTGTGGTGGATGTAATCCTGTAGGTGCAGGTGATGGTGGTGGACTGTGGGGTAGTTGATCCTGTAGGCGCAGCAGCAGCAGGTAGTGATGGTGGACTGGTGAGGGAGGGGATCCTGTAGGCACAGTGCCAGCAGCAGGTGGTATTGGTGGACTGTGGGTGAGGTGATCGTGTAGGTGCAGCAGCAACAGCAGGTGGTGGTGGTGGACTGTGGGGGAGTTGATCCTGTAGGTGCAGCAGCAACAGCAGGTGGTGGTGGACTGTGGGGAGAGAGTGATCCTGTAGGTGCAGCAGCAGCAGCGGAATGAAGTGAGTGGTGGATTATGGGGAGGTGATCCTGTAGGTGCAGGAACGCAACAACAACAACAACTTCACAGCAGCAGCAGCACGTGTGAGGTGAGTGGCGGCGGCCTGTGGGGGAAGTTGATCCTGTAGGTGCAGCATTAGCAGGTGGTGGTGTGGTTGACTGTGGGGAGTTGATGCTGTGGGTGCGGCAGCAGCAACAACAGCAGCAACAGTGGAGTGGTGGTGGTGGTGGTGGTCTGTGGGGGGAGTTGATCCTGTAGCTGCAGCATTAGCAACAGGTGGTGGTGGTTGACTGTGGGGAAGTTGATGCTGTAGGTGCAGCAGCAGCAACAGCAGCAGTAGGTGGTGGTGGTGGACTGTGGGGGAGTTGATCCTGTAGCTGCAGCATTAGCAACAGGTGCTGGTGGTTGACTGTGGGGGAGTTGATGCTGTAGGTTCATCAGCAGCATCAGCGACAGCAGCAGCAGCAGGTGGTGGTAGTGGACTGTGGGGGAGTTGATCCTGTAGGTGCAGCAGCAGCAGGTGGTGACGGTGGACTGTAGGGGAGTTGATCCTGTAGGTGCAGCAGCAGCAGGTGGTGGTAGTGGACTGTGGGTGAGTTGATCCTCTAGGTGCAGCAGCAGCAACAACAAGAAGTGCAGCAGACTGGTGGTGGTAGTGTACTGTGGGGGAGTTGATCCTGTAGGTGCAGCAGCAGCAGGTGGTGGTAGATTGTGGGGGAGGTGATCCTCTAGGTGTAGCAGCAACAGCAGGTGGTGGTGGACTGTGGGGGAGATGATCCTGTAGGTGCAGCAGCAACAGCAGGATGGTGTTGGTGGACTGGGGGAGTTGATCCTGTAGGTGCAGCAGCAGCAG
>NW_024729238.1:0-22805 GCF_018991925.1 Homarus americanus
GTCGAGTATAACAAAGTATTCTAATCGAGTATAACAAAGGCTCCTCGTCGAGTATAAAAAAGTCCTCTGATCGAGTATAACAAAGTCCCCTGATCGAGTATAACATATCACCTGATCGAGTATAACAAAGTCCTCTGGTCAAGTATAACAATGTCCCCTGATCGAGTATAACAAAGGCCCCTCATCGAGTATAACAAAGTCCATTAGTCAAGTATAAAAAAGTCCCCTGGTCCAGTATAACAAAGTCCCCTGATCGAGTATAACATATCCCCTGATCGACTATAACAAAGTATCCTGGCCCAGTTTAACAAAGTCCCCAGATCGAGCATAACATATCCACTCATCGAGTATAACAACGTCTCTTGGCGCAGTATAACAAAATCCTCAGATCGAGCATAACAAAGTCCCCTGATGGATTATAACAAAGTCCCCTGGTCGAGTATAACAAAGGGCCCTGATCGAGTAAGACATAGTCCCCTGATCGAGTATAAAATAGTCCCCTGATCCTAGTATAACAAAACCCAATGGACGGGTATAACAAAGACACCTGAACCGAGTATAACAAAGACCCCTGATCGAGTATAACATATCCCCTGATCGAGTAAAACAAAGTCCCTGGTGGAGTATAACAAAGTCCCCTGGTCGAGTATAACAAAGTTTTCTAATCGAGTATAACAAAGTCCCCTGAACCTGGTATAACAAAGCCCCCTGGACGAGTATAACAAATTCCCCTGATTGATTATAACAAAGTCCCCTGATCGAGAATAACAAAGTCTTCTGGTCCAGGATAACAAAGTCCCTTGATCGAGTATCACATATCCCCTGATCAAGTATAACAAAGTCTCCTAGCCCAGTATAACAAAGTCCCAGATCGAGCATAACAAAGTCCCATGACCGAGTATAACAAAAGCCTCTGGTCGAGTATAATAAAGTCCCCTGGTCGAGAATAACAAAGTCCCCTGATCCTAGTATAACAAAGTCCCCTGATCGAGTATAACATATCCCCTCATCGAGTATAACAACGTTTCCTGGCGCAGTATAACAAAGTCCTCAGATCGAGCATAACAAAGTCCCCTGATCGATTATATCAAAGTCCCCTGGTCGAGTATAACAAAGGGCCCTCATCGAGTAAGACAAAGTCCCCTGATCGAGTATAACAAAGTACCCTGATCCTAGTATAAGAAAGCCCACTTGACGAGTATAACAAAGACACCTGAACGAGTATAACAAAGTCCCCTGATCGAGTATAACATATCCCCTGATCGAGTATAACAAAGTCCCTTGTGGAGTATAACAAAGTCCCCTGGTCGAGTATAACAAAGTTTTCTAATCGATTATAACAAAGGCCCCTGGTCGAGTATAACAAAGTTTTCTAATCGAGTATAACAAAGGCCCCTGGTCGAGTATAACAAAGTCCCCTGATCAAGTATAACAAAGTCCCCTGATCGAGTATAACAAAGTCCCCTGATCATGTATAACCTATCCCCTGATCGAGTATAACAAAGTCCCCTGGTCGAGTATAACAAAGTCCCTCATCGAGTATAACAGAGACACCTCATGGAGTATAGAAAAGTCCGTTGCTCAAATATAGGAAAGTCCACTGATCGAGTTTGACAAAGTCACCTGACCAAGTATGAAAAAGTCGCCTGGTCGAGTATAACAAAGTCCCCTGATCGGGTATAACAAAGTCGCCTAGTCGAGTATAGCAAAGTCCTCTGGTCGAGTAAAACAAAGCCCCCTCATCGAGTATAACAAAGGCCCCTAATAGAGTATAACAAAGTCCCCTGATTGAGTATAACAAAGTCCCCTGATTGAGTATAACAAAGTCCTCTGGTTGAGTATAACAAAGTCCCTTCATCGATTATAACAAAGTCCCCTGGTCGAGTAAACAATGTCCCCTGATCGAGTATAACAAAGTCCCCTGATCGAGTATAACAAAGGCCACTCATCGAGTATAACAAAGTCCATTAGTCAAGTATAAAAAAGTCCCCTGGTCCAGTTTAACAAAGTCCCCTGGTCCAGTATAACAAATTCCCTAGATCGAGCATTACAGAGTCCCCTAATCGATTATAACAAATTCCCCTGGTCGAGTACAACAAAGGGCCCTGATCGAGTAAGACAAAGTCCCCTGATCGAGCATAACAAAGTCCCCTGAACCGAGTATAACAAAGTCCCCTGATCAAGTATAACATATCCCCATATCGAGTATAACAAAGTCCCTGGTGGAGTATAACAAAGTCCCCTGGTCGAGTATAACAAAGTTTTCTAATCGAGTATAACAAAGGCCCCTGGTCGACTATAACAAAGTTTTCTAATCGAGTATAACAAAGGCCCCTGGTCGAGTATAACAAAGTCCTCTGATCAAGTATAACAAAGTCCTTTGATCGAGTATAACAATGTCCACTAATCAAGTATAACAAAGTCCCCTAATCGATTATAACAAAGTCCCCTGATCGAGTATAACATATCCCCTGATCGAGTATAACAAAGTCCTCCTGGTCGAGTACAACAAAGTCCCCTGATCGAGGATAACAAAGTCCCCTGGTCGAGTATAACAAAGTCCCTGACCGAGTATAACAAAGGCCCCTCATCGAGTATAGTAAAGTCCATTGGTCAAACATAGGAAAGTCCACTGATCGAATATGACAAAGTCCCCTGATCAAGTATGAAAAAGTCGCCTGGTCGAGAATAACAAAGTCCCCTGATCAGGTATAACAAAGTCCCCTGGTCGAGTATAGCAAAGTCCCCTGGTCGAGTAAAACAAAGCCCCCTCATCGAGTATAACAAAGGCCCCTAATCGAGTATAACAAAGTCCTCTGATTGAGTATAACAAAGTCCCCTTATTGAGTATAACAAAGTCCTCTGGTTGAGTATAACAAAATCCCCTGATCGAGTATAACATATCCTCTGGTCGAGTATAACAAAGTCCTCTGGTCGAGTATAAAAAGGTCCCCTGATCGCGTATAACAAAGTCCCCTGATCGAGTATAACAAAAGCCCCTCATTGAGTATAACAAAGTCCATTGGTCAAGTATAAAAAAGTCCCCTGGTCGAGTATAACAAAGTCCCCTAATCGAGTGTAACAAAGTCCTCTGGTCGAGTATAAAAAGTCCTCTGATCGAGTATAACAAAGTCCACTGCTCGATACAAAAAAGTCCCCTGATCGAGCATAACAGCGGCCTACATCGTGAGTATAACAAAGTCCATTGGTCATATATAAAAGTCTCGGCCGAGTATAACAGTCCCCTGATCGTATGTCTCCTGTCGAAAGTATATAGCAAGTCCTGATTACATAACAAAAGTTTCCTGATCGAGTATAAATAAAAAGTCCCTGACTGCTATAACAAAGCCCTGCCTGATATAAGAAAAGTCCTCTGATCGTATATAACAAAAGTCTCCTGATCGAGTATAACAGCGTCTTCTATCGAGTCTAAAAGGCCCTGACCGAGCATAACAAAAGTCTTGATCTAGTATAACAAAAGGCCTCTGATCGAGTATAACAGCGCCCGTGTTCGAGTTCAACAGCAAGTCCTCCTTTATCAGAGCAATAAATTTCTATTATATGGGCAACTTTTGATCGAGTATGCACCAAAAGTCCGATCGAGTATAACAAAGTCCTGATTGAGTATAAAAAAGCCCCTAGACGAGTATAACAAGTCCCTTAATCGAGTATAACAAAGTCCCCTGATCGATTAAAACAAAGTCCCCTGGTCGAGTATAACAAAGTCCCCTGATTGAGTATAAAAAAGCCCCCTAGACGAGTATAACAAGTCCCCTAATCGAGTATAACAAAGTCCCCTGATCGAGTATAACAAAGTCCCCTGGTCCAGTATAACAAAGTCCCTTAATCGAGTAGAACAAATCCCCTGATCGAGTATAACAAAGTCTCCAGGCCCAGAATAACAAATTCCCCAGATTGAGCATAACAACGCCCCTGGTGGAGTATAACAAAGTCCCCTGGTCGAGAATAACAAAGTCCCCTGATCCTAGTATAACAAAGCCCCCTGGACGAGTATAACAAAGTCCCCTGATCGAGTATAACAAAGTCCCCTGATCGAGTATAACAAAGTCCCCTGATCCAGTATAACAAAGTCCTCTGATCGAGTATAACATATCCCTTCATCGAGTATAACAACGTCTCCTGGCGCAGTATAAGAAAGTCCTCAGATCGAGCATAACAAAGTCTCCTGATCGATTATAGTAAAGTCCCCTGATCGATTATAACAAAGGGCCCTGATCAAGTAAGAAAAAGTCCCCTAATCGAGTATAACAAAGTCCCCTGATGCTAGTATAACAAAGCCCAATGGACGAGTATAACAAAGACACCTGAACCGAGTATAAGAAAGTCCCCTGATCGAGTATAACATATCCCCTGATCGAGTATAACAAAGTCCATGGTGGAGTATAACAAAGTCCCTGGTCGAGTATAACAAAGTATTCTTATCGAGTATAACAAAGGCCCCTGGTCGATTATAAGAAAATTTTCTAATCGAGTATAACAAAGGCCCCTGGTCGAGTATAACAAAGTCCTCTGATCAAGTATAACAAAGTCCTTTGATCGAGTATAACAAAGTCCCCTAATCAAGTAGAACAAAGTCCCCTGATCGAGTATAACAAAGTCCCCTGATCGAGTATAACATATCCCCTGATCGAGTATAACAAAGTCCTCTGGTCGAGTATAACAAACTCCATTGATCGAGTATATAACAAAGTCCCCTGGTCGAGTATAACAAAGTCCCTGATCGAGTATAACAAAGGCCCCTCATCGAGTATAGCAAAGTCTATTGGTCAAATATAGGAAAGTCCACTGATCGAGTATGACAAAGTCCCCTAATCAAGTATGAAAAAGTCGCCTAGTCGAGTATAACAAAGTCCCCTGATCGGGTATAACAAAGTCCCATGGTCGAGTATAGCAAAGTCCCCTGGTCGAGTAAAACAAAGCCCCCTCATCGAGTATAACAAAGGCCCCTAATCGATTATAACAAAGTCCCCTGATTGAGTATAACAAAGTCCCCTGATTGAGTATAACAAAGTCCTCTGGTTGAGTATAACAATGTCCCCTGATCTAGTATAACAAAGGCCCCTGATCGAGTATAACAAAGGCCCCTCATCGAGTATATCAAAATCCCCTGATTGAGTATAACAAAGCCGCCTAATCGAGTATAACAAAGACCCCTGGTCGAGTATAACAAAGTCCCCTATTCGAGTCTAACAAAGTCAACTTATCGAGTATAACACATTCCCCTTATCGAGTATAACAAAGTCCCCTTATCGAGTATAACAAAGTCCTCTAATCGAGCATAACAAAAGCCCATGGCGAGTATAACAAAGTCCCCTGATCGAGTGTAACAAAAGTCCCCTGATCGAGTATAACAAAGTCCCCTAATCGGGTAGAGCAAAGGGCCCTGATCGAGTATAACAGAGCTCCCTGGATGAGTATAACAAAATTCCCTGATCGAGTATAAAAAAGTCCCCTGATCGAGTATAACAAAGTCCCCTGGTCCAGTATAACAAAGTCCCCTAATCGAGTATAACATATCCTCTGATCGAGTATAACAACGTCTCCTGGCCCAGTTTAACACACTCCCCTGATCGAGTATAACAAAGTCACCTGGTCTAGTTTAACAAAGTACTCTGATCGAGTATAACAAAGTCCCCCAATCGAGTATAACAATGGCCTCTGCTCAAGTATGACAAAGTCTCCTGATCAAGTATCAAAAAGTCCCCTGGTGGAGTATAACAAAGTCTCCTGGTCGAGTATAACAAAGTCCCCTGATCGTGCATAGCAAAGTCTCCTGGTCGAGTATAGCAAGTCCCCTCACCAAGTATAACAAATCCTCCTGATCGGGTATAACAAAGTCCCCTGATCGAGTATAACAAAGCCCCCTGCTCGAGTATAAGTAAGTCCCCTGATGGAGTATAACATAGTCTCCTCATCGAGTATAACAAAGACCCTCATCGAGTCTAAAAAAGGCCCCTAATCGAGTATAACAAAGTTCCC
Source organism: Homarus americanus (assembly GCF_018991925.1). NCBI lineage: Eukaryota > Metazoa > Arthropoda > Malacostraca > Decapoda > Nephropidae > Homarus > Homarus americanus. Next base: position 6,001 of record NW_024729238.1, read on the forward strand.
TGATCTAGTATAACAAAGTCCCCTGTTCGAGTCTAACATTAAGTCCCCTTATCCAGTATAACATATTCCCCTAATCGAGTATAACAAAGTCCCCTTATCGAGTATAACAAAGTCCCCTGATCGAGTATAACAAACGCCTCTGGTCGAGTATAACAAAGGCCCCTCATCGGGTATAACAAAGTCCCCTGATCGATTATAACAAAGCCGCCTAATCGAGTATAACAAAGTCCCCTGGTCGAGTATAACAAAGTCCACTGTTCGAGAGTAACATTAAGTCCCCTTATCGACTATAATATTTTCCCCTTATCGAATATAACAAAGTTCCCTTATCGAGTATAACAAAGTCCCCTGATCGAGTATAAAAAAGGCCTCTGGTCGAGTATAACAAAGTCCGCTCATCGAGTATAACAAAAGTCCCCTGATCGAGTATAACAACGTCACGTGACCCAGTTTAACAAAGTCCCCAGATCGAGCATAACAAAGTCCCATAATCGATTATAACAAAGTCCCCTGGTCGAGTTTAACAAAGGGCCCTGATCGAGTAAAACAAAGTCCCCTGATCAAGCATAACAAAGTCCCCTGATCCTAGTATAACAAAGACCCTGGACGAGTATAACACAGTCCTCTGATCGAGTATAACATATCCCCTGATCGAGTATAACAGAGTCCCTGGTGGAGTATAACAAAGTCCCCTGGTCGAGTATAACAAATTTTTTAATCGAGTATAACAAAGCCCTCTAATCAAGTATAACAAATTCCTTTGACCGAGTATATAAAAGTCCCCTAATCAAGTAAAACAAAGTCCCCTGATCGAGTATAACAAAGTCCCCTGATCGAGTATAACATATCCCCTGATCGAGTATAACAAAGTCCTCTGGTCGAGTATAACAAAGTCCCCTGATCGAGTATAACAAAGTCCCCTGGTCAAGTATAACAAAGTCCCCTGATCGAGTATAACAAAGGCCCCTCATCGAGTATAGCAAAGTCCATTGGTCAAATATAGTAATGTCCACTGATCGAGTATGACAAAGTCCCCTGATCAAGAATAAAAAAGTCCCCTGGTCGAGTATAACAAAGTTCTCTGATCGAGTATAACAAAGTCCCTGGTCTAGTATAACAAAGGCCCCTAATCGAGTATAACGAAGTCCCCTGATTGAGTATAACAAAGTCCCCTCATCGAGTATAACAAAGTACTCTGGATGAGTATAACAAGGTCCCCTGATCGAGTATAACATATCCCCTGATCGAGTATAACAAAGTCCTTTGGTCGAGTATAAGAAAGGCCCCTAATCGAGTATAACAAAGTCCCCTGATCGAGTATAACAAAGTCACCTGATCGAGTATAACAAAGTCCCCTGGTTGATTATTACAAAGTCCCCTGATCAAGTATAACATATCCCCTGATTGAGTATAACAAAGTCCTCTCGTCGAGTATAAAAAAGTCCCCTCATTGAGTATAACAAAAGTCTCATATATTACAAAGTCCTCATCGAGTATAACAGCGTCTCATCGAGCATAACAAATCTCCATTATTAAGTATAAAGTTCCACGTCGAGTATACAAAGTCCCCTTGACTGAGTATGGCGAATGTCTCGGTCGAGTATAGCAAAGTCCTGATCGAGTATAACAAGTTCCTGATGGAATATAACAAAGTCCCCTAATCGAGTATAACAAAAGCCCTACCGAGTATAACAGAAGTCCCCTGAATATATGTCCTGATCGAGTATAACAAAGCCTCCTGATCGAGTATAACAAAGTCCCCTGATCGAGTATAACAAAGCCCCCTGCTCGAGTATAACAAAGTCCCCTGATCGAGTCTAAAACAGACCTCTAAACGAGTATAACAAAGTCCCTTGTTCTAGTAAACAAAGGCCCCTGATCGAGTATAACAAAGGCCCCTCATCGAGTATAAGAAAGTCCCTTAATCGAGTATAACAAAGCCGCCTAATCGAGTATAACAAAGACCCCTGGTCGAGTATAACAAAGTCGCCTGTTCCAGTCGAAAAAAGTCCCCTTATCGAGTAAAACAAATTCCCCTTATCGAGTACAACAAATTCCTCTTATCGAGTATAACAACTCCCTAATCGAGTATAAGAAAGGCCCCTAATCGAGTATAACAAAGTCCCCTGATTAAGTATAACAAAGTCCTCTGGTTGAGTATAACAAAGTCCCCTGATCGAGTATAACATATCCCCTAGTCGATTATAACAAAGTCCCCTGGTCGTGTATACCAAACTCCCCTGATCGAGTATAACAAAGGCCCCTCAATGAGTATAACAAAGTCCATTGGTCAAGTATAAAAAAGTCCCCTGGTCGATTATAAGAAAGTCCCCTAATCGTATATAACAAAGTCCTCTGGTCGAGTATAAAAAAGTCCCCTAATCGAGTATAACAAAGTCCCCTCATCGAGTATAACACAGGCCCCTCATCGAGTATAACAAAGTCCATTAGTCAAGTATAAAAAAGTCCCCTGGTCCAGAATAACAAAGTCCCCTGATCGAGTATAACATATCCCTTGATCGAGTATAACAACGTCTCCTGGCCCAGTTTAACAAAGTCCCTAGATCGAGCATAACAGAGGCCCCTAATCGATTATAACAAATTCCCCTGATCGAGTATAGAAAAGGGCCCTCATTGAGTATAACAAAGTCCATTGGTCAAGTATAAAAAAGTCCCCTGGTCGAGTCCCCCCCTGGTCGATTATAAGAAAGTCCCCTAATCGTATATAACAAAGTCCTCTGGTCGAGTATAAAAAAGTCCCCTGATCGAGTATAACAAAGTCCCCTGATCGAGTATAACACAGGCCCCTCATCGAGTATAACAAAGTCCATTAGTCAAGTATAAAAAAGTCCCCTGGTCCAGAATAACAAAGTCCCCTGATCGAGTATAACAAAGGCCCCTCATCGAGTATTGCAAAGTCCATTGGTCAAATATAGTAATGTCCACTGATCGAGTAAGACAAAGTCCCCTGATCAAGAATAAAAAAGCCCCCTGGTCGAGTATAACAATGTCCCCTGATCGAGTATAACAAAGTCCCCTGGTCTAGTATAACAAAGGCCCCTAATCGAGTATAACGAAGTCCCCTGATTGAGTATAACAAAGTCCCCTCATCGAGTATAACAAAGTACTCTGGATGAGTATAACAAAGTCCCCTGTTCGAGTATAACATATCCCCTGATCGAGTATAACAAAGTCCTCTGGTCGAGTATAAGAAAGGCCCCTGGTTGAGTATTACAAAGTCCACTGATCAAGTATAACATATCCCCTGATTGAGTATAACAAAGTCCTCTGGTCGAGTATAAAAAAGTCCCCTCATCGAGTATAACAAAGTCCCCTGATGGAGTATAACAAAGTCCCCTCATCGAGTATAACAAAGGCCCCTCATCGAGTATAACAAAGTCCATTGGTCAAGTATAAAAAAGTTCCACGGTCGAGTATAACAAAGTCCCTGATCGAGTATAAGAATGTCCCCTGGTCGAGTATAGCAAAGTCCCCTGATCGAGTATAACAAAGTCTCCTGATCGAGTATAACAAAGTCCCCTAATCGAGTATAACAAAGCCCCCTGCTCGAGTATAACAAAGTCCCCTGGTCGAGTATAGCAAAGTCCCTTGATCGAGTATAACAAAGCCTCCTGATCGAGTATAACAAAGTCCCCTGATCGAGTATAACAAAGCCCCCTGCTCGAGTATACCAAAGTCCCCTGATCGAGTCCAAAACAGACCTCTAATCGAGTATAACAAAGTCCCTTGTTCTAGTAAACAAAGGCCCCTGATCGAGTATAACAAAGGCCCCTCATCGAGTATAAGAAAGTCCCCTAATCGAGTATAACAAAGCCGCCTAATCGAGTATAACAAAGACCCCTGGTCGAGTATAACAAAGTCCCCTGTTCGAGTCTAAAAAAGTCCCCTTATCGAGTAAAACAAATTCCCCTTATCGAGTATAACAAATTCCTCTTATCGAGTATAACAACTCCCTAATCGAGTATAACAAAGGCTTCTGGTCTAGTATAACAAAGCCCCCTCATCGAGTATAAGAAAGGCCCCTAATCGAGTATAACAAAGTCCCCTGATTAAGTATAACAAAGACCTCTGGTTGAGTATAACAAAGTCCCCTGATCGAGTATAACATATCCCCTGATCGAGTATATCAAAGTCCTCTAGTCGAGTATAAAAAAGTCCCCTGATCGCGTATAACAAAGTCCCCTGGTCGTGTATACCAAACTCCCCTGATCGAGTATAACAAAGGCCCCTTATTGAGTATAACAAAGTCCATTGGTTAAGTATAAAAAAGTCCCCTGGTCGATTATAAGAACGTTCCCTAATCGTATATAACAAAGTCCTCTGGTCGAGTATAAAAAGTCTCCTGATCGAGTATACCAAAGTCCCCTGATCGAGTATAACACAGGCCCCTCATCGAGTATAACAAAGTCCAGCAGTCAAGTATAAAAAAGTCCCCTGGTCCAGAATAATAAAGTCCCCTGATCGAGTATAACATATCCCTTGATCGAGTATAACAACGTCTCCTGGCCCAGTTTAATAAAGGCCCTAGATCGAGCATAACAGAGTCCCCTAATCGATTATAACAAATTCCCCTGGTCGAGTATAAAAAAGGGCCCTGATCGAGTAAGACAAAGTCCCCTAATCGAGCATAACAAAGTCCCCTGATCCAAGTATACCAAAGCCCGCTGGACGAGTATAACAAAGTCCCCTGAACCTAGTATAACAAAGTACCCTGATCGAGTATAACATATCCCCTGATAGAGTATAACAAAGTCCCTGGTGGAGTATTACAAAGTCCCCTGGTCGAGTGTAACAAAGTTTTCTAATCGAGTATAACAAAGGCCCCTGGTCGAGTATAACAAAGTCCTCTAATTAAGTATAACAAAGTCCTTTGATCGAGTATAACAAAGTCCCCTAATCAAGTATAACAAAGTCCCCTGATTGAATATACCAAATTCCCCTGATCGAGTATAACATATCCCCTGATCGAGTATACCAAAGCCCGCTGGACGAGTATAACAAAGTCCCCTGAACCTAGTATAACAAAGTACCCTGATCGAGTATAACATATCCCCTGATAGAGTATAACAAAGTCCCTGGTGGAGTATTACAAAGTCCCCTGGTCGAGTGTAACAAAGTTTTCTAATCGAGTATAACAAAGGCCCCTGGTCGAGTATAACAAAGTCCTCTAATTAAGTTTAACAAAGTCCTTTGATCGAGTATAACAAAGTCCCCTAATCAAGTATAACAAAGTCCCCTGATTGAGAATAACAAAGTCCCCTGATCGAGTATAACATATCCCCTGATCGAGTATAACAAAGTCCTTTGGTCGAGTATAACAAAGTCCCCTGTTCTAGTATAACAAAGTCCCCTAATCGAGTATAAAAAAGCCTCCTAGACGAGTATAACAAGTCCCCTGATCGAGTATAACAAAATCCCCTGATCGAGTATAACAAAGCCCCCTGGTCCAGTATAATAAAGTCCCCTAATCGAGTAGAACAAATCCCCTGATCGAGTATAACAAAGTCTCCAGGCCCAGAATAACAAAGTCCCCAGATTGAGCATAACAACGTCCCCTGATCGATTTTAACAAAGTCCCTGATCGCGTATAACATATCCCCTGATCGAGTATAAGAAAGTCCCTGGTGGAGTATAACAAAGTCCCCTGGTCGAGTAAAACAAAGTTTTCTAACCGAGTATAACAAAGTCCCCTGATCCTAGTATAACAAAGCCCCCTGGACGAGTATAACAAATTCCCCTGATCGAATATAACAAAGTCCCCTGATCGAGTATAACAAAGCCCCCTGGTCCAGTATAACAAAGTCCCCTGATCGAGCATAACATATCCCCTCATCGAGTATAACAAAGTCTCCTGGCCCAGTATAACAAAGTCCCCTGATCGAGTATAAAATATCCCCTCATCGAGTATAACAACGTCCCCTGGTCCAGTATAACAAAGTCCCCTGATCGAGTATAACATATCCCCTCATCGCGTATAACAACGTCTCCTGGCGCAGTATAACAAAGCCGTCAGATCGAGCATAACAAAGTCCCCTGATCGATTATAATAAAGTCCCCTGATCGATTATAACAAAGGGCCCTGATCGAGTAAGACAAAGTCCCCTGATCGAGTGTAACAAAGTCCCCTGATCCTAGTATAACAGAGCCCACTGGACGAGTATAACAAAGACACCTGAACCGAGTATAACAACGTCCCCTGATCGATTATAACATATCCCCTGATCGAGTATAACAAAGTCCCTGGTGGAGTATAACAAAGTCCCCTGGTCGAGTATAACAAAGTCCCCTGTTCGAGTCTAACATTAACTCCCCTTATCGAGTATAACAAATTCCCCTTATCGAGTATAACAAAGTCCCCTGATCGAGTATAACAAAGGCCTCTGGTCGAGTATAACAAAGTCCGCTGATCGAGTATAACAAAAGTCCCCTGATCGAGTATAACAAAGTCTCGTGGCCCAGTTTAACAAAGTCCCTAGATCGAGCATAACAAAGTCCCCTAATCGATTATAACAAAGTCCCCTGGTCGAGTATAACAAAGGGCGCTGATCGAGTAAGACAAAGTTCCCTGATCAAGCATAATAAAGTCCCCTGATCCTAGTATAACAAAGCCCCTTGGACGAGTATAACAAAGTCCTCTGAACCGAGTATAACAAAGTCCCCTGATCGAGTACAACATATCCCCTGATCGAGTATAACAGAGTCCCTAGTGGAGTATAACAAAGTCCCCTGGTCGAGTGTAACAAAGTTTACTAATCGAGAACAACAAAGGCCCCTGGTCGAGTATAACAAAGTCCTCTGATTAAGTATAACAAAGTCCTTTGATCGAGTATAACAAAGTCCCCTAATCAAGTATAACAAAGTCCCCTGATCGAGTATAACAAAGTCCCCCGATCGAGTATAACATATCCCCTGATCGAGTATAACAAAGTCTTCTGGTCGAGTATAACAAAGTCCCCTGATCGAGTATAACAAAGTCCTCTGGTGGAGTATCCCTAAGTCCCTGATCGAGTATAACAAAGGGCCCCTCATCGAGTATAGTAAAGTCCATTGGTCAAATATAGGAAAGTCCACTGATCGAGTATGACAAAGTCCCCTGATCAAGTATGAAAAAGTCGCCTGGTCGAGTGTAACAAAGTCCCCTGATCGGGTATAACAAAGTCCCCTGGTCGAGTATAGCAAAGTCCCCTGGTCGAGTAAAACAAAGCCCCCTCATCGAGTATAACAAAGTCCCCTGCTCGAGTATAACAAAGTCCCCTGATCGAGTATAACAAAGGGCCCTCATCGAATATAACAAAGTCCATTGGTCACGTTTAAAAAAGTCCACTGGTGGAGTATCACTAAGTCCCTGATCGAGTATAACAAAGGGCCCCTCATCGAGTATAGTAAAGTCCATTGGTCAAATATAGGAAAGTCCATTGATCGAGTATGACAAAGTGCCCTGATCAAGTATGAAAAAGTCGCCTGGTCGAGTGTAACAAAGTCCCATGATCGTGCATAACAAAGTCTCCTGGTCGAGTATAGCAAGTCCCCTCATCAAGTATTACAAAGCCTCTTGATCGAGTATAACAAAGTCCCCTGATCATGTATAACAAAGTCCCCTGCTCGAGTATAAGAAAGTCCCCTGATCGAGTATAACAAAGTCTCCTGATCGAGTATAACAAAGGCCCTTCATCGAGTCCAAAAAAGGCCCCTAATCGAGTATAACAAAGTCCCCTGATCTAGTATAACAAAGGCCTCTGATCGAGTATAACAAAGGCCCGTGTTCGACTCTAACATTAAGTCCCCTTATCGAGTATTACAAATTCCCCTTATCGAGTATAACAAAGTCCCCTGATCGAGTATAACAAAGGCCTCTGGTCGAGTATAACAAAGTCCCCTGGGTCGAGTACCTAAAAGTTCCCTGGCCCAGTATAACAAAATCCCCATATCGAGCATAACAAAGTCCCCTGATCGATTATAACAAAGTCCCCTGGTCGAGTATAGCAAAGGGCCCTGATCGAGTAAGACAAAGTCCCCTGTTCGAGTATAACAAAGTCCCGTAATCGAGTATAAAAAAGATCCCTAGACGAGTATAACTAGTCCCCTGATCCGAGTATAACAAAGTCCCTGATCAGGTATAACAAAAGTCCCTGGTCGGTACAACAAAGTCCTAATCGAGGTAGAGACAAATCCCTGATCGAGTATAACAAAGTCTCCAGGCCAGAATATCAAAGTCCCCATATTGAGCATAAAAACGTCCCCTGATCGATTATAACATAGTCCCATGATCGAGTAAGACAAAGTCCCCTGATCGAGTAAAACAAAGTCCCTGATCGAGTATAGAAAAGCCCCCTGGAAGAGTATAACAAAGTCCCCTGATCGAGTATAACATATCCCCTGATCGAGTATAACAAAGTCCCTAGTGGAGTATAACAAAGTCCCCTGGTCGAGTATAACAAAGTTTTTAATCGAGTATAACAAATTCCCCTGATCCTAGTATAACAAAGCCCCCTGGACGAGTATAACAAATTCCCCTGATCGAGTATAACAAAGTCCCCTGATCGAGTATAACAAAGTCCCCTGGTCCAGTATAACAAAGTCCCCTGATCGAGTATAACATATCCCCTAATCGAGTATAACAAAGTCTTCTGGCGCAGTATAGCAAAGTCCCCAGATCGAGCATAACAAAGTCCCCTGACCGAGTATATCAAAGGCCCCTGGTCGAGTATAACAAAGGCCCCTCATCGAGTCCAAAAAAGGCCCCTAATCGAGTATAAAAAAGTCCCCTGATCTGGTATAACAAAGGCCTCTGATCGAGTATAACAAAGGCCCGTGTTCGACTCTAACATTAAGTCCCCTTATCGAGTATTACAAATTCCCCTTATCGAGTATAACAAAGTCCCCTGATCGAGTATAACAAAGGCCTCTGGTCGAGTATAACAAGGTCCCCTGATCGAGTACCTAAAAGTTCCCTGGCCCAGTATAACAAAGTCCCCATATCGAGCATAACAAAGTCCCCTGATCGATTATAACAAAGTCCCTGGTCGAGTATAGCAAAGGGCCCTGATCGAGTAAGACAAAGTCCCCTGTTCGAGTATAACAAAGTCCCGTAATCGAGTATAAAAAAGATCCCTAGACGAGTATAACTAGTCCCCTGATCGAGTATAACAAAGTCCCCTGATCGAGTATAACAAAGTCCCCTGGTCCAGTATAACAAAGTCCCCTAATCGAGTAGAACAAATCCCCTGATCGAGTATAACAAAGTCTCCAGGCCAAGAATATCAAAGTCCCCATATTGAGCATAAAAACGTCCCCTGATCGATTATAACATAGTCCCATGATCGAGTAAGACAAAGTCCCCTGATCGAGTATAACAAAGTCCCTGATCGAGTATAGAAAAGCCCCCTAGAAGAGTATAACAAAGTCCCCTGATCGAGTATAACATATCCCCTGATCGAGTATAACAAAGTCCCTAGTGGAGTATAACAAAGTCCCCTGGTCGAGTATAACAAAGTTTTTTAATCGAGTATAACAAAGTCCCCTGATCCTAGTATAACAAAGCCCCCTGGACGAGTATAACAAATTCCCCTGATCGAGTATAACAAAGTCCCCTGATCGAGTATAACAAAGTCCCCTGGTCCAGTATAACAAAGTCCCCTGATCGAGTATAACATATCCCCTGATCGAGTATAACAAAGTCTTCTGGCCCAGTATAACAAAGTCCCCAGATCGAGCATAACAAAGTCCCCTGACCGAGTATATCAAAGGCCCCTGGTCGAGTATAACAAAGCCCCATATCCTAGTATAACAAAACCCCCTGGACGAGTATAACAAACTCCCCTCATCGAGTATAACAAATTCCCCTGATCGAGTATAACAAAGTCCCCTGGACGAGTATAACAAAGTCCCCTTATCCTAGTATAACAAAACCCCCTGGACGAGTATAACAAAGTCCCCTGATCGAGTATAACAAAGTCCTCAGATCGAGCATAACAAATTCCCCTGATCGATTATAATAAAGTCCCCTGGTCGATCATAACAAAGGGCCCTGATCGAGTAAGACAAAGTCCCCTGATCGAGTATAACAAAGTCCCCTGATCCAAGTATAACAAAGCCCACTGGACGAGTATAACAAAGACACCTGAACCGAGTATAACAAAGTCCCCTGATCGAGTATAACATATTCCCTGATCGAGTATAACAATGTCCCTTGTGGAGTATAACAAAGTCCCCTGGTCGAGTATAACAAAGTATTCTAATCGAATATAACAAAGGCCCCTGGTCGAGTATAACAAAGTTTTCTAATCGAGTATAACAAAGGCCCCTGGTCGAGAATAACAAAGTCCTCTGATCAAGTATAACAAAGTCCGTTGATCGAGCATAACAAAGTCCCCTAATCAAGTACAACAAAGTCCCCTGATCGAGTATAACAAAGTCCCCTGATCGAGTATACATATCCCCTGATCGAGTATAACAGAGTCCTCTGGTCGAGTATAACAAAGTACCCTGATCGAGTATAACAAAGTCCCCTGGTCGAGTATAACAAAGTCCCTGATCGAGTATAACAAAGGCCCCTCATCGAGTATAGCAAAGTCCATTGGTCATATATAGGAAAGTCCACTGATCGAGTATGACAAAGTCCCCTGATCAAGTATGAAAAAGTCGCCTAATCAAGTATAACAAAGTCCCCTGATCGGGTATAACAAAGTCCCCTGGTCGAGTATAGCAAAGTCCCCTGGTCGAGTAAAACAAAGCCCCCTCATCGAGTATAACAAAGGCCCCTAATCGAATATAACAAAGTCCCCTGATTGAGTATAACAAAGTCCCCTGATTGAGTATAACAAAGTCCTCTGGTTGAGTATAACAAAGTCCCCTGATCAAGTATAACATATCCCCTGGTCGAGTATAACAAAGTCCTCTGGTCGAGTATAAAAAGTCCCCTGATCGAGTATAACAAAGTCCCCTGGTCGTGTATAACAAAGTCCCCTGATCGAGTATAACAAAAGGCCCCTCATTGAGTATAACAAAGTCCATTGGTCAAGTATAAAAAAGTCCTTTGGTCGAGTATAACAAAGTCCCCTAATCGAGTATAACAAATTCCTCTGGTCGAATATAAAAAAGTCCCCTAATCGAGTATAACAAAGTCCCCTGCTCGAGTATAACAAAGTCCCCTGATCGAGTATAACAAAGGGCCCTCATCGAGTATAACAAAGTCCATTGGTCAAGTATAAAAAAGTCCCCTGGCCGAGTATAACAAAGTCCCCTGATCGTGCAAAACAAAGTCCCCTCATCAAGTATAACAAAGCCCCCTGCTCGAGTATAAGTAAGTCCCCTGATGGAGTATAACAAAGTCTTCTGATCGAGTATAACAAAGATCCTCATCGAGTCCAAAAAGGCCCCTAATCGAGTATAACAAAGATCCCTGATCTAGTATAACAAAGGCCCCTGGTCGAGTATAAAAAGGCCCCTCATCGAGTATAACAAAGTCCCCTGATCGATTATAACAAAGCCGCCTAATCGAGTATAACAAAGTCCCCTGGTCGAGTATAACAAAGTCCCCTGTTCGAGTCTAACATTAAGTCCCCTTATCGAGTATAACAAATTCCCCTTATCGAGTATAACAAAGTCCCCTTATCGAGTATATCAAAGTCCCCTGATAGAGTATAACAAAGGCCTCTGGTCGAGTATAACAAAGTCCCCTGATCGAGTATAACAAAAGTCCCCTGATCGAGTATAACAACGTTTCGTGGCCCAGTTTAACAAAGCCCCCAGATCGAGCATAACAAAGTTCCCTAATCGATTATAACAAAGTCCCCTGGTCGAGTATAACAAAGGGCCCTGATCGAGTAAGACAAAGTCCCCTGATCAAGCATAACAAAGTCCACTGATCCTAGTATAACAAAGCCCCATGGACGAGTATAACAAAGTCCCCTGAACCGAGTATAACAAAGTCCTTTGATCGAGTATAAAAAGTCCCCTAATCAAGTAAAACAAAGTCCCCTGATCGAGTATAACAAAGTCCCCTGATCGAGTATAACATATCCCCTGATCGAGTATAACAAATTCCTCTGGTCGAGTATAACAAAGTCCCCTGATAGAGTATAACAAAGGCCCCTCATCAAGTATAGCAAAGTCCATTGGTCAAATATAGGAATGTCCACTGATCGAGTATGACAAAGTCCCCTGATCAAGAATAAAAAAGTCCCCTGGTCGAGTATAACAAAGTCCCCTGATCGAGTATAACAAAGTTCCCTGGTCTAGCATAACAAAGGCCCCTAATCGAGTATAACAAAGTTCCCTGATTGAATATAACAAAGTCCCCTAATCGATTATAACAAAGTCCCCTGGTCGAGTATAACAAAGTCCCCTGATCGAGTATAACAAAGTCTCCTGGTCCAGTATAACAAAGTCCCCTCATCGAGTATAACAAAGGCCCCTCATCGAGTATAACAAAGTCCATTGGTCTAGTATAAAAAAGTTCCCTGGTCGAGTATAAGAAAGTCCGCTGATCGAGTATAACAAAGTCCCCTGATCGAGTATAACAAAGCCCCTAATTGAGTATAACAAAGTCCATTGGTCAGGTATAAAAAAGTCCCCTCGTCGAGTATAACAAAGTCCCCTAATCGAGTATAACAAAGTCCTCTGGTCGAGTATAAAAAAGTCCCCTGATGGAGTATAACAAAGTCCCCTGCTCGAGTATAACAAAGTCCCCTGATCGAGTATAACAAAGGGCCCTCATCGAGTATAACAAAGTCCATTGGTCAAGTATAAAAAAGTCCCCTGGCCGAGTATAAGAAAATCCCCTGATCGTGCATAACAAAGTCCCCTCATCAAGTATAACAAAGCCTCCTGATCGAGTATTACAAAGTCCCCTGATCGAGTATAACAAAGTCTCCTGATCGAGTATAACCTAGTCCCCTCATCGAATCCAAAAAAGGCCGCTAATCGAGTATAACAAAGTCCCCTGATCTAGTAAAACAAAGGCCTCTGGTCGAGTATAACAAAGGCCCCTCATCGAGTATAACAAAGTCCCCTATTCGAGTCTAACATTAAGTCCCCTTATTGAGTATAACAAATTCCCCTTATCGAGTATAACAAAGTCCCCTTATCGAGTATAACAAAGTCCCCTGATCGAGTATAACAAAGACTTCTGATCGAGTATAACAAAGTCCCCTGATCGAATATAACAAAAGTCCCCTGATCGAGTATAACAAAGTCCCCTGATCGAGTACAAAAAAGTCCCCTTGCCCCTTTATAAAAAAGTCCCCATATCGAGCATAACAAAGTCCCCTGATCGATTATAACAAAGTCCCCTGGGCGAGTATAGCAAAGGGCCCTGATCGAGTAAGACAAAGTCCCCTGATCGAGTATAACAAAGTCCCCAGATCGAGCATAACAAAGTCCCCTGATCGATTATAACAAAGTCCCCAGACCGAGTATAACAAAGGCCTCTTGTCGAGTATAACAAAGTCCCTTGGTCGCGAATAACAAAGTCCCATGATCCTAGTATAACAAAGCCCCCTTGTCGAGTATAACAAAGTCCCCTGATCGAGTATAACAAAGTCCCCTGATCGAGTATAACAAAGTCCCCTGGTCCAGTATAACAAAGTCCCCTGTTCGAGTAGAACATATCCCCTGATCGAGTATAACAAAGTCTCCAGGCCCAGTATAACAAAGTCCCCAGATCGAGCATAACAAAGTCCCCTGTTCGATTATAACAAAGTCCCCAGACCGAGTATAACAAAGGCCTCTTGTCAAGTATAACAAAGTCCCTTGGTCGAGAATAAAAAAGTCCCCTGATCCTAGTATAACAAAGCCCCCTATACGAGTATAACAAAGTCCCCTGATCGAGTATAACAAAGTCCCCTGGCTTCGTATAACAAAGTCCCCAGATCGAGCATAACAAAGTCCCCTGACCGAGTATAACAAAGGCATCTGGTCGAGTATAAAAAAGTCCCCTGGTCGAGAATAACAAAGTCCCCTGATCCTAGTATAACAAAGCCCCCTGGACGAGTATAACAAAGTCCCCTGATCGAGTATAACAAAGTCCCCTGATCGAGTATAACAAAGTTCCCTGGTCCACTATAACAAAGTCCCCTCATCGAGTATAACATATCCCCTCATCGAGTATAACAACGTCTCCTGGCGCAGTATAACAAAGTCCTCAGATCGAGCATAACAAAGTCCCCTGGTAGAATATAACATATCCCCTGATCGAGTATAACAAAGTCCCTCGTGGAGTATAGCAAAGTCCCCTGGTGGAGTATAACAAAGTTTTCTAATCGAGTATAACAAAGGCCCCTGGTCGAGTATAACAAAGTCCCCTCATCGAGTATAACAAAAGTCCCCTGATCGAGCATAACAAAGTCCCCTCATCGAATACAAAAAAGTCCCCTGGCCCAGTATAACAAATTCCCCATATCGAGCATAACAAAGTCCCCTGATCGATTATAACAAAGTCCCCTGGGCGAGTATAGCAAAGGGCCCTGATCGAGTAAGACAAAGTCCCCTGATCGAGTATAACAAAGTCCCCTGATTGAGTATAAAAAAGCCCCCTAGACGAGTATATTAAAGCCCCCTGATCGAGTATAGCAAAGTCCCCTGATCGAGTATACCAAAGTCCCCTGGTCCAGTATAACAAAGTCCCCTGATCGAGTAGAACATATCCCCTCATCGAGTATAAAAAAGCCCCCTAGACGAGTATATTAAAGTCCCTGATCGAGAATAACAAAGTCCCCTGTTCCAGTATAAAAAAGTCCCCTGATGGAGTATAGCAAAGTCCTCTGCTCGAGTATAACAAAGGCCCCTGTTCGAGTATAACAAATTCCCCTGATCGAGTATAACAAAAGTCCCTGATCGAGTATAACAAAGTCGCCTCATCGAGTATAAACAAGTCCCCTGGCCCAGTATAACAAAGTCCCCATATCGAGCATAACAAAGTCCCCTGATCGATTATAACAAAAGTCCCCTGGTCGAGTAAAACAAAGTCCCCTGGTCGAGTATAACAAAGTCCCCTGATCGAGTATATCAAAGGCCCAACATTGGGTATAACAAAGTCCATTGGTCAAGTTTAAAAAAGTCCCCTGGACGAGTATAACAAAGTCCCCTGATCGATTATAACAAAGTCCTCTGGTCGAGTATAAAAAAGTCCCCTGATGGACTATAACAAAATCCCCTACTCGAGTATAACAAAGTCGCCAGATCAAGTATAACAAAAGCCCCTCATCGAGTATAACAAAGTCCATTGGTCAAGTATAAAAAAGTCCAATGGTCGAGTATAACAAAGTCCCCTGATCGAGTATAACAAAGTCCCGTGGTCGAGTATAGCAAGGTCCCCTGATCGAGTATAACACAGCCCCCTTCTCGAGTATTAGAAAGTCCCCTGCCCGAGTATAACAAAGCCCCCTGGTCGAGTATAACAAAGTCTCCTGATCGGGTGTAACAAAGACCCCTTATCGAGTATAACAAAGTCCCCTTATCGAGTATAACAAAGTCCCCTAATCGAGTATATCAAAGGCCCCTGGACGAGTATAACAATGTCCCCTGATCGAGTATAACAAAAGTCCCTTGATCGAGTATAACAAAGTCCATTGGTCGAGTATAACAAAGTTTTCTTATCGAGTATAACAAAGGCCCCTGGTTGAGTATAACAAAGGCCCCTGGTTGAGTATAACAAAGTCCTCTCATCGAGTATAACAAAATTCCCCTGATCGAGTATAACAAAGTCCCCTAATCAAGTATAGCAAAGTCCCCTCGTCGAGTATAACATATCCCCTGATCGAGTATAACAAAGTCGTCTGGTCGAGTATAACAAAGTCCCCTGATCGAGTACAACAAAGTCCGCTGGTCGAGTATAAAAAAGTCCCCTGATCGAGGATAACAAAAGCCCCTCATCGAGTATAACAAAGTCCCCTGATCGAGTATAACAAAGTCCTCTGGTTGAGTATAACAAAGTCCCTGATCGAGTATAACATATCCCCTGATCGAGTATAACAAAATTCCCCTGATCGAGTATGATAAAGTCCCTGATTAATTTTAAAAATGTCCCCTGGTTGAGTAAAACAAAGTTCCTTGATCGAGTATAACAAAGGCCCCTAATCGAGTATAACAAAGTCCTCTGGTTGAGTATAACAAAGTCCCCTGATCGAGTGTAACATATCCCCTGATCGAGTATAACAAAGGCCCCTAATCGAGTATAACAAATTCCACTGATCGTGTATAACATATCCCCTGATCGAATATAACAAAGTCCTCTGGTCGAGTATAAAAAAGACCCCTGATCGAGTAAAACAAAATTCCCCTGATCGAGTATGACAAAGTCCCCTGATTAATTTAAAAAAAGTCCCCTGGTTGAGTATAACAAAGTGCCCTGATCGAGTATAACAAAGTCCCCTGGTCAAGTATAACAAAGTCCCCTGGTCGAGAATAACAAAGTCCCCTGATCGAGTATACCAAAGACCCCTCATTGAGTATAACAAAGTCCATTGATCCAGTATAAAAAAGTCCACTGTTCGAGTATAACAAAGTCCTCTGATCGGGTATAACAAAGTCCCCTGTTCAAGTCTAACAAAGTCCCCTTATCGAGTATAACAAATTCCCCTTATCGAGTATTACAAAGACCCCTTATCGAGTATAACAAAGTCCGGTGATCGAGTATAAGAAAGGCCCCTGGTCGAGTATAACAAAGTCCCCTGATCGAGTATAACAAAGGTCCCCTGATCGAGTATAACAAAGTCCCCTGATCGAGTATAAAAAATTCCCTGATCGAGTATACCAAAGTCCCCTAATCGATTATAACAAAGTCC
>NW_024729239.1:0-25000 GCF_018991925.1 Homarus americanus
GTAGTTACGCATTGCTGGGGGAGACACTGGAGGTCTTGTCTCTCCCCCACCTGTCAGGGGAGATACTGTTTCTCTCTCCCTCACCCGTCAGGGGAGATACTGCCTCTGTCTCCCTCACCTGTCAGGGGGAGATACTGATCTTGTCTCTCCCTCACCTGTCAGGAGATACTGCTCTTGTCTCCCCTCACCTGTCAGGGGAGACATGCCTTGCCCTCTCCCTCACCTGTCAGGGGAGACATTTTTGTCTCCCTCACCTGTCAGGGGACACGTAGTCTTGTCTCCCTCACCTGTCAGGGGAGATATTGCCTCTGTCTCCTCCTCACCTGTCAGGGGGAGATACTGCCTCTTGTCTCCCTCACGTCAGGGGAGATACTGCCTCTGTCTCCCTCACCTGTCAGGGGGAGAGAGCACTCTCTGTCCATCCCTCACGTGTCAGGGGAGATACTGCCTCTTGTCTCCCCTCACCTGTCAGGGGGAGATACTGCCTTGTCTCTCCCCACGTGTCAGGGGATATCGCCTCTGTCTCCCTCACCCTGTCAGGGAGATACTGCCTCTTGTCTATCCCTCACGTGTCAGGGGAGAGATAGAGCCAAGATTCTTTCCTTGAACTTAGAAGAGACGCCACTAACTTCACGGGTCAGTCGTCAATATGTTGCTGCCACACCTGAGGCGACACAAACGCTCATCACACTATTCTCACACTCTGCCACACTGCCCTCGCTCCCTCACACCATCCCTCACACTGTCCCTCACACTGTTCTCACACTGTCAACAGCTCTAGGTGTGTGTAATCCCCACCGAGTCAAGCAGTCTATGTGTGTGTAATCCTCACCCGCGTCAACAGCTCCATGTGTGTGTATCCCCACCTGTGTCACAACAGCTCTATGTGTGTGTGTAACCTCACCGCATCAACAGCTCTATGTGTGTATCCTCACCTGTGTCAACACTCTATGTGTGTGAATCACCTGCGTCAAAAGCCTATGTGTGTGTAATCCTCACTCGTCAACAGTCTATGTGTGTGTAATTTATCTGCGTCAACAGCTCTATGTAATCCTCACCTGCGTCAACAACTCCATGTGTGTGTATCTCACCTGTCAACAGCTCTATGTGTGTAATCCCTCACCCGCGTCAACAGCTCTTGTGTGTGTAATCTCACCTGCGTCAACAGCCCATGTGTGTGTAATCCTCACCTGCGTCAACAGGTGTGTAATCACCTGTCAACAGCACTATGTGTATGTAATCTCACCTGCATCAACAGCTATGTGTAATTCACCATTCAACAGTCTATGTGTGTGTAATCCTCACCTGCGTCAACAGTCTATGTACCCTACCTGCGTAACAACAGCTCTATGTGTGTGTATCCTCACCTGCGTCAACAACTCTATGTGTGTAATCCTCTGCGTCAATAACAGCTCTATGTGTGTGAATCCTCACCTGCGTCAACAGCCATGGTAATTTCACTATCCCAACAGCTCATGTGTGTAATCCTCACCCGCGTCAACAGCTCTGTGTGTGTAACCTCTCCTGTCAACAGCTCTATGTGTGTGTAATCCACCTGTCAACAGCTCTATGTGTGTTATCTCACCTGCGTCAACAGCTCTATGTGTATCTCACCTCGTCAACATTCTGTGTGTGTATACCTCACCTGCGTCAAAATATGTGTTATCTCACCTGCTACCAGCTCTATGTTGTTATCTCACCACGTCAACAGTCTATGTGTATCTCATCAACAGTCTATGTGTGTGTAATCACCTGGTCCAGTATGTGTGTGTGTACCCTACCTGCGTCAACAGCTCTATGTGTGTAATTCTCACCTGCGTCAACAGCTCTATGTGTGTGTAATCCTCACCTGCGCCCAGCTCTATGTGTGTGTAATCTCACCTGCGTCAACAGCTCTATGTGTGTGTAATCCTCTCCTGCGTCAACATCCATATGTGTAATCTCACCTGCGTCAACAGCCCAGGTGTGTAATCTCACCGCGTCAACAGCTCCATGTGTGTGTAATTCTCACCTGCCAACAGCTCGACGTGTGTGTATCTCACCTGCGCCAGCCATGTGTGTAATCCTCACCTGCGTCAACAGTTCTATGTGTGTGTAATCTCACCTGCGTCAACAGTCTATGTGTGTGTAATCTCCCTGCGTCAACAGCTCTATGTGTGTGTAATCTCACCCGCGTCAACAGCCTTATGTGTAATTCACCTGCGTCAACAGCTCTATGTGTGTGTAATCCTCACCTGCGTCAACAGCCTATGTGTGTGTAATCTCACCTGCGTCAACAGCTCTATGTGTGTGAATCCCTCTCCTGCGTCAACAGTCTATGTGTGTGCATCTCACCTGCGCCACCAGCTCTATGTGTAATCTCACCGCGTCAACAGCTCTATGTGTGTGTGTGTGTTCGTCTTCGTGTGATAATATTTCCGTTGTTCCTATGAATATATTATACATTTTATAGACATTAAATTAACGTCGTGAAGTGTTAGTACATGTTGTAGTGTGAGGAAGGTTGTTGTAGTGGGTAGGAGAGAAGGTTGTAGTGTTGTAGTGTGAGAGAAGGTTGTAGTGTAAGTAGGTGAGAGAAGGTTGTAGTGTTGTAGTGTGAGAGAAGGTTGTAGGGGTAGGTGAGAGAAGGTTGTAGTGTTGTAGTGGTAGAGATAGGTTGCAGTGTTGGAAAAGAGTAGGGTCAGAAAGGCTAAAAGTGTGAGAGAGAAAGGCTGGGAAAAGAGAGAATAACAGAAAAGTTGCAGTGGCTGGGAGATAGTGTTGTAGTGGTGAGAATAAGGCAGTGTTGTAGCAGAAGGCCAGTGTTGTAAGTGGCAGAGACACAGTGTTGTAGTGGTAGAGAAGGTTGCAGGGTTAAAAGTGGTAGAGAAGGCAGCTGTTGCAGTGGCAGAAAGGCTGTAGTGTGTAGTGGTCAGAGAAGGCTATAGTGTAGTGGCAGAGAAGGCTGTAGTAAGCAGTGGAGACACAGTGTTGCAGTGGTAGAGAAGGCTATAGTGTTGTAGTGGTAGAGAAGGCTGAAAAGCAGTGTGAGAGAAGGCTATAGTGGCAGTGGCAGAGAAGGTTGCAGTGTTGGGTGGAAGTGGCAGAAAGGTTACAATTTTGCAGTGGCAGAGAATAATAGTACAGTGTGGAGAGAAGGTTATAGTGTAGAAAGTGGCAGAGAGAATAAATATAGTGCTGGGTAGTGGCAGAAAGGTTGTAGTGCTGTAGTGGCAGAGAATGTCAGAAAGTGGCAGAGACAAGGCACAGGCGTAAAGCTATAGTTGTAGTGGTAGAGAAGGCTAGGAAGGCAGTGGCAGAGAAGGCTGTAGTGGTAGGAGAAGGCTGGTGTGTTGTAGTGGCAGAGAAGGTTGCAGTAAGCAGTAGAGAAGGCAGTGGCAGAGAAGTAGAGGCAGTGGCAGAAGCAGTGTTGCAGTGGCAGAGAAGGTTGTGTTGCAGTGGCAGAGAAGGCCAGTGACTTTGTAGTGGCAGAGAAGGTTGTAGTGTTGCAGTGGAGAGAAGGCTTATAGTGTTGTAGTGGTAGAGAAGGTTACAGTGTTGTGGTGGTAGAGAAGGTTGTAGTGTTGTAGTGGAGGAGAAGGTCAGGTATTGTAGTGGTATATTGGTACAGAAAGTAGCAGAGAAGGTTGCAGGTGAAAGAGTGAGAGAAAAGTTATAGTGTTGCAGTGTGATAAGTGAGAGAAGGTCAGAAAGCCAGAAGGAGTATTGTCAATGGCAGAGAAATAGTTGGGTAGTGGCAGAGAAGGTTGTAGTGTTGCAGTGTGAGAGAATAATAGAGTGTTGGTAGTGGCAGAGGTAGAAAAAGTTAGAAAGCAGAGAGAAGGTTGTAGGGGTTGAGAGAATACAGAAAGGTTGTAGTGAGAGAATATGTAGTGTCAGAAAAGAGAAGGTTGTAGTGTTGTAGTGTGAGAGAAGGTTGTAGTGTTGTAGTGGCAGAGAAGGTTACAGTGTTGTAGTGGAGAGAAGGTCAGTGCCAGTGGTAAAAAGTGTTGTGTGCGAGTATAAGGTTGTAGTGTTGTAGTGGCAGAGAAGGTCATAGGTTGTAGTGGTAGAGAAGCCAGGTTGGTAGTGATTGTTGTGGCAGAAAGGCTCAAGTAGGTTGTAGTCGCAGAGAATATTATAGTGTCAGAAAGGCAGAGATAGTAGAGCCAGAGAGAATATAGTGTTGTAGTGGTAGAAGGTTATAGTGTTGTAGTGGTAGAAAGGTTGTAGTGGCAGAGAAGGCAGAAAGAGAAGGTTGTAGTGGTAGAGAAGGTTATAGTGTTGTAGTGTGAGAAGGCTGTAGTGGTAGAGAATATTGTAGTGTTGTAGTGGTAGAGAAGGTTGTAGTGTTGTAGTGGTAGAGAAGGCTAGGTTGTGGTAGAGAAGAAGCAAGCAGAAAGGGAGAGAAGGTTGTGTGTTGTAGGTAGGAGAAGGTTGTAGTGTTGTAGTGGTAGAGAAGGTTGTAGTGTTGTAGTGACAGAGAAGGTTGTAGTGTTGGTAGAAGGTAGAAGGTAGTGTGGAGAGAAGTTGAAAGTGTTAGGGGAGAAGGCCGTAGTGTTGTAGTGGTAGAGAAGTTGTAGGTGTTGAGTGGTAGAGAAGGTTGTGAAAGTTGTAGTGCAGAGAAGCTTGGTAGTGTTGTAGTGGTAAAGCTGCTGTAGTGTTGTAGTGGTAGAGAAGGTTGTAGTGTTGTAGTGGAGAGAAGGTTGTAGTGTTGTAGTGTGAGAGAAGGTTGTAGTGTTGTAGTGTGAGAAAGGTTGTAGTGTTAGAGAAGGTTGTAGTGTTGTAGTGGTAGAGAAGGTTGTGTAGTGTTGTAGTGGTAGAAGGTTGTAGTGTTGTAGTGGTAGAGAAAGGTTATAGTGTTGTAGTGGTAGAAGGTTGTAGTGTTGTAGTGTGAGAGAAGGTTGTAGTGTTGTAGTGTGGTAGAAGGTTGTAGTGTTGGTAGAGAAGAAGGTTGTAGTGTTGTAGTGTGAGAAAGGTTGTAGTGTTGTAGTGGTAGAAAGGTTGTAGTGTTGTAGTGAGAGAAGGTTGTAGTGTTGTAGTGTGAAGAAGGTTGTAGTGTTGTAGTGGTAGAAAGGTTGTAGTGTTGTAGTGGTAGAGAAAGGTTGTAGTGTTGTAGTGGTAGAGAAGGTTGTAGTGTTGTAGTGTGAGAGAAGGTTGTAGTGTTGTAGTGTGAGAGAAAGGTTGTAGTGTTGTAGTGGTAGAAAGGTTATAGTGTTGTAGTGGTAGAGAAGGTTATAGTGTTGTGTGAGAAGGTTGTAGTGGTAGAGAAGGTTGTAGTGTTGTAGTGGTAGAAGGTTGTAGTGTTGTAGTGGTAGAAAGGTTATAGTGTTGTAGTGGTGAGAAGGTTGTAGTGCTGTAGTGGTAGAGAAGGTTATAGTGTTGTAGTGGTAGAAAGGTTGTAGTGTTGTAGTGGTAGAAGGTTGTAGTGTTGTAGTGGTAGAAAGGTTATAGTGTTGTAGTGTGAGAGAAGGTTGTGTGAGTGGTAGAAAGGTTGTAGTGTTGTAGTGGTAGAAGGTTGTAGTGTTGTAGTGGTAGAAGGTTGTAGTGTTGTAGTGGTAGAAGGTTGTAGTGTTGTAGTGTGAGAGAAGGTTGTAGTGTGTAGTGGTAGAAAGGTTATAGTGTTGTAGTGGTAGAAGGTTGTAGTGTTGTAGTGGTAGAAGGTTGTAGTGTTGTAGTGTGAGAAGGTTGTAGTGTTGTAGTGTGAGAGAAGGTTGTAGTGTTGTAGTGGTAGAAAGGTTGTAGTGTTGTAGTGTGTGAGAAAGGTTATAGTGTTGTAGTGTGAGGAACAAGGTTGTAGTGTTGTAGTGGCAGAGAAGGTTGTAGTGTTGTAGTGTGAGAGAAGGTTGTAGTGGTAGAGAAGGTTGTAGTGTTGTAGTGGTAGAAGGTTGTAGTGTTGTAGTGTGAGACAAGGTTGTAGTGTTGTAGTGGAGAGAAGGTTGTAGTGTTGTAGTGGAGAGAAAGGTTGTAGTGGTAGAAGGTTGTAGTGTTGAGTGGTAGAGAAAGGTTGTAGTGTTGTAGTGGTAGAAAGGTTGTAGTGTTGTAGTGTGAGAAGGTTGATGGTAGAAAGGTTGTGATGTTGTAGTGGTAGAAAGGTTGTAGTGTTGTAGTGGTGAAAGGTTGTAGTGTTGTAGTGGTAGAAGGTTATAGTGTTGTAGTGGTAGAAGGTTTGTAGTGTTGTAGTGTGAGAGAAGGTTGTAGTGTTGTAGTGTAGAGAAGGTTGTAGTGTGTAGTGGTAGAAAGGTTGTAGTGTTGTAGTGGTAGAGAGGTTGTAGTGTTGTAGTGGTAGAAAGGTTGTAGTGTTGTAGTGGTAGGAAAGGTTGTAGTGTTGTAGTGGTAGAGAAGGTTATAGTGTTCTAGTGGTAGAGAAGGTTGTAGTGTTGTAAAGGAGGAGAAGGTTGTGTGTTGTAGTGGTAGAGAAGGTTATAGTGTTGTAGTGGTAGAGAGAAAGGTTGTGTGAGATAGTTGTAGGTTGTAGTGGTAGAGAAGGTTATAAGTTGAGTGGTAGAGAAGGTTGTAGTGTTGTAGTGTGAGAGGTTGTAGTGTTGTAGTGGTAGAGAAGGTTGTAGTGTTGTAGTGGTAGAGAAGGTTGTAGTGTTGTAGTGGTGAGAGAAGGTTGTAGTGTTGTAGTGTGAGAGAAGGGTAGTGTTGTAGTGGTAGAAAGGTTATAGTGTTGTAGTGGTAGAGAAGGTTGTAGTGTTGTAGTGGTAGAGAAGGTTGTAGTGTTGTAGTGGTAGAGAAGGTTATAGTGTTGTAGTGGTAGAGAAGGTTGTAGTGTTGTAGTGGTAGAGAAGGTTATAGTGTTGTAGTGGTAGAGAAGGTTATAGTGTTGTAGTGGTAGAGAAGGTTGTAGTGTTGTAGTGGTAGAGAAGGTTGTAGTGTTGTAGTGGTAGAGAAGGTTGTAGTGTTGTAGTGGTAGAGAAGGTTATAGTGTTGTAGGTAGAGAAGGTTATAGTGTTGTAGTGTAAACAAGGTTGTAGTGTTGTAGTTGTAACAAGAGGTATACCGACAGGGTTGGGAGCGAAGCGATCACTATAAGTTGGATGTGGGCGGTACGAGGAAGGCAGCAAAGGGGGATTCATTACACCATCACAACAATCATCGCTTCTCAACTTATGACAATGATAATGACAGAGATTATGGTTAGTGATCTTGGTGTGTGTTTTACCTGTATGTGTGTGTTTTACCTGTGTGTGTGTGTTTTACCTGTATGTGTGTTTACCTGTGTGTGTGTTTACCTGTGTGTGTGTGTTTTACTTGCATGTGTGTGTTTTACCTGTGTGTGTGTGGTTTTACCTGTGTGTGTGTGTTTTACCTGTATGTGTGTGTGTTTTACCTGTATGTGTGTGTTTTACCTGTGTGTGTGTGTTTTATCTGTATGTGTGTTTTACCTGTATGTGTGTGTTTTACCTGTGTGTGTGTGTTTTACCTGTGTGTGTGTGTTTTATCTGTGTGTGTGTGTGTTTTACCTGTGTGTGTGTGTTTTACCTGTGTGTGTGTGTTTTTACCTGTATGTGTGTGTTTTACCTGTATGTGTGTGTTACCTGTATGTGTGTGTTTTACCTGTATGTGTGTGTTTTACCTGTATGTGTGTGTTTTTAATTCTGTAGTGTGTGTGTTTTACCTGTGGTGTGTGTTTTATCTGTGTGTGTGTGTTTTACCTGTGTGTGTGTGTTTTTACCTGTGTTAGTGTGTTTTACCTGTGTGTGTGTGTTTTACCTGTATGTGTGTGTTTTAACTCGTGTGTGTGTTTTATCTGTATGTGTGTGTTTTACCTGTATGTGTGTGTTTTACCTGTGTGTAGTTGTATTTCTGTATGTTTGTGTTTTAACTGTGTGTGTGGTTTTACCCTGATGTGTGTGTTTTACCTGTATGTGTGTGTTTTTAATCTGTATGTGTGTGTTTTTTATCTGTATGTGTGTGTTTTTAATTGCATGTGTGTGTGTTTTACCTGTGTGTGTGTGTTTTTTAACCTGTATGTGTGTGTGTTTTAACCTGTATGTTTGTGGTTTTTTACCTGTATGTGTGTGTTTTACCTGTGTGTGTGTTTTAACCTGTATGTGTGTGTTTTAATCTGTGTGTGTGTGTTTTAATCTGTGTTAGTGTGTTTTAATTCATAAGTGTGTTTTACCTGTATGTGTGTGTTTTACCTGTATGTTTGTGTTTTACCTGTATGTGTGTGTTTTATCTGTATGTGTGTGTTTTAATTGTATGTGTGTGTTTTACCTGTGTGTGTGTGTTTTACCTGTGTGTGTGTGTTTTAATCTGCATGTGTGTGTTTTAACCTGTATGTTGTGTGTTTTACCTGTATGTTTGTGTTTTGCCTGCATGTGTATGTTTTACCTGTGTGTGTGTGTGTTTTACCTGTATGTGTGTGTTTTACCTGTGTGTGTGTGTTTTACCTGTGGTGTTTTTAATTCTGTATGTGTGTGTTTTAATTTGTATGTGTGTGTTTTACCCGTATGTTTGTGTTTTACCTGTATGTGTGTTTTACCTGTGTGTGTGTGTGTTTTAACTTGATGTGTGTGTTTTACCTGTGTGTGTGTGTTTTACCTGTGTGTGTGTGTTTTAACCTGTATGTGTGTTTTTAACCTGGTATGTTTGTGTTTTACTTGTATGTGTGTGTTTTAACCTGTGTGTGTGTGTGTTTTAACTTGTATGTGTGTGTTTTACCTGTGTTAGTGTATTTTACCTGTGTGTGTGTGTTTTACCTGTATGTGTTTTACCTGTATGTGTGTGTTTACCTGTGTGTGTGTGTTTTACCTGTGTTAGTGTGTTTTACCTGTGTGTGTGTGTGTGTTTTACCTGTATGTGTGTGTTTTTACCTGTATGTGTGTGTTTTACCCTGTATGTGTGTGTTTTACCTGTATGTGTGTGTTTTACCTGTATGTGTGTGTTTTAATTTGTATGTGTGTGTGTTTTACCCAGTGTGTGTGTGTTTTACCTGTGTGTGTGTGTGTTTACCTGTGTGTGTGTGTTTTAATCTGTATGTGTGTGTTTTAATCTGATGTTTTGTGTTTTACCTGTGTGTGTGTTTTAATCTGTGTGTGTGTGTTTTACCTGTATGTGTGTGTTACTGTGTGTGTGTGTTTTACCTGTGTTAGTGTGTTTTACCTGTATGTGTGTGTGTTTTATCTGTATGTTTGGTTTTACCTGTATGTGTGTGTTTTTAACCTGTGTGTGTGTGTTTTACCTGCATGTGTGTGTTTTAATTCATGTGTGTGTTTTACTTGTGTGTGTGTTTTTACCTGTATGTGTGTGGTTTTAATTGTGTTAGTGTGGTTTTACCTGTGTGTGTGTGTTTTACCTGTATGTGTGTGTTTTACCTGTGTGTGTGTTTTAACTGTGTGTGTGTGTTTTACCTGTGTTAGTGTGTTTTACCTGTGTGTGTGTGTTTTACCTGTATGTGTGTGTGTTTTACCATATGTGTGTATGTGTGTGTTTTACCTGTGTGTGTGTGTGTTTTACCTGTGTGTGTGTGTTTTTAACCTGTGTGTGTGTGTTTTACCTGTGTGTGTGTGTTTTACCTGCATGTGTGTTTTTACCTGTATGTGTGTGTTTTACCTGTATGTGTGTGTTTTACCTGGTATGTGTGTGTTTTACCTGTATGTGTGTGTTTTTACCTGCATGTGTGTGTGTTTTAATTTGTATGTTTGTGTTTTTGTATGTTTGGTTTTAATTTGTATGTAGTGTGTTTTACCTGTGTTAGTGTGTTTTACCTGTATGTGTGTGTTTTACTTGTATGTGTGTGTTTTACCTGTATGTGTGTGTTTTACCTGTATGTGTGTTTTAACCTGTATGTTTGTGTTTTTACCTGTGTGTGTGGTTTTACCTGTATGTGTGTGGTTTTACCTGTATGTGTGTGTTTTACCTGTGTGTGTGTGTTTTAACTTGTATGTGTGTGTTTTAATCTGTATGTGTGTTTACCTATATGTGTGTTTTACCTGTATGTGTGTGTTTTTACCTGTATGTGTGTGTTTTACCCGTATGTGTGTGTGTTTTACCTGTTGTGTGTGTGTTTTACCTGTATGTGTGTGTTTTTTACCTGTATGTGTGTGTTTTACCTGTATGTGTGTGTTTTTACCTGTATGTGTGTGTTTTAACCTGTATGTGTGTGTGTTTTACCTGTGTGTGTGTGTTTTAACCTGTATGTGTGTTTTTCATCTGTGTGTGTGTGTTTTACCTGTGTGTGTGTGTGTTTTACCTGTGTGTGTGTGTTTTACCTGTGTGTGTGTTGTTTTACCTGTGTGTGTGTGTTTTTACCTGTGTGTGTGTGTTTTACCTGTGTGTGTTAGTGCACGCAAGTCAGTTAAGGTTAGGTTAATGAGATTAAATTAAATTGTTAACTTAACAACATAAAATAATAAGAATGGAGGAAACTGCAGCGAGTCTATTGACCCATACTGGGCAGTCCCATTTACACCCAACCCCTATTGCTCTATACCCATCCAACCTGTGTTTGAAGCTACCCAGTGTATTCGAGTTAATGATGATATTTGGTAACTTGTTCCACCTGTCCACTACTTATTTCCAAACCAGTGTTTACCTATCTCGCGCCCAAATCTAATTTTGTCTAATTTACAGCCATTATTTGGAGTTCGCTCCTGTTGGACAGTTTGAGTACCTTTGTTATATCACCTTTGTTAGACCTGACTTCCATTTATACACCTCTATCATATCGCCCCTCACTCTACGTCTCTCGAGGAGTGCAAATTAAGATGCTTAACCTGTCTCTGTACTCAAGGTCCTAATGCCCGATTAGTCTTGTCATTCTCCCTGATTCTTTCCAAGGATTCTATATCCATTCACATGTGGTGACCAGAACTGAACTGAGTAATCCAAGTGAGGTCTCAAGAGCAAGATATAAGTTTAGGATGACCCGCTAGTCTTGTAACTAACACTCCTTTGTATGAACCCAAGTCCTTTATTAGCCTTGTTACGAGCAAGTACGCCTTGTTTACTTGGTTTAAGTAAGTGGTAGGTTTAGGTATAGGTATAGGTATAGGTTAGGTTAGGTTAGGTTAGATTAGGTTAGGATACATAATACAGCTTCTCCTCCGACAGAACATTGTGCTCGTAAACATGGTGGTGGGTGGTGGTACTTCAGCTGTTATCAGTCACACCTCACAGGCGCCGCTCTCCCTCCTAATGCGAGCGGCCACCACGCCATCGTGTGGCGGACCTGGAAACACATCGTCGGCCTGCGGGAGGTCACCATGATGATACGACCTGCTCCACGACCTTTCAGCACCACGCCTTGATGACCTGTACCACGCCTTGATGACCTGTACCACGTCTTGATGACCTGTACCACGTCTTGATGACCTGTACCACGTCTTGATGACCTGTACCACGCCTTGATGACCTGTACCACGCCTTGATGACTGTACCACGTCTTGATGACCGTAATTCGCCTTGACGACCTGTACCACGCCCATGACCTGTACCACGCCTTGACGACCTGTACCACGCCTGATGACCTGTACCACGCCTTGATGACCTGTACCACGCCTGATGACCTGTACCACGCCTTGACGACCTGTACCACGCCTTGACGACCTGTACCACGCCTTGATGACCTGTACCACGCCTTGATGACCTGTACCACGCCTGATGACCTGTACCACGCCTTGATGACCTGTACCACGACTTGATGACCTGTCCCACGCCTTGATGACCTGTACCACGCCTTGATGACCTGTACCACGCCTTGATGACCTGTGCCACGCCTTGATGACCTGTACCACGCCTTGATGACCTGTACCACGCCTTGACCTGTACCACGCCTTGATGACCTGTACCACGTCTTGATGACCTGTACCACGCCTTGATGACCTGTACCACGCCTGATAGACCTGTACCACGCCTTGATGACCTGTACCACGTCTTGATGACCTGTACCACGACTTAATGACCTGTACCACGCCTTGATGACCTGTACCACGCCTTGATGACCTGTACCACGCCTTGATGACCTGTACCACGCCTTGATGACCTGTACCACGCCTTGATGACCTGTACCGCCTTGATGACCTGTACCACGCCTTGATGACCTGTACCACGCCTGATGACCTGTACCACGCCTTGATGACCTGTACCACGTCTTGATGACCTGTACCACGCCTTGATGACCTGTACCACGCCTTGATGACCTGTACCACGCCTTGATGACCTGTACCACGTCTTGATGACCTGTACCACGCCTTGATGACCTGTACCACGCCTTGATGACCTGTACCACGTCTTGATGACCTGTACCACGTCTTGATGACCTGTACCACGCCTTGATGACCTGTACCACGCCTGACGACCTGTACCACGCCTTGATGACCTGTACCAAGCCTTGATGACCTGTACCACGCCTTGATGACCTGTACCACGCCTTGATGACCTGTACCACGCCTTGATGACCTGTACCTGATGACCTGTACCACCTTGATGACCTGTACCACGCCTGATGACCTGTACCACACCCTTGATGACCTGTACCACGCCTTGATGACCCCTGTACCACGTATTGACCTGTACCACGCCTTAATGACCTGTACCACGCCTTAATGACCTGTACCACGCCTTGATGACCTGTACCACGCCTTGATGACCTGTACCACGCCTTGATGACCTGTACCACGCCTTGATGACCTGTACCACGCCTTGATGACCTGTACCACGCCTTGATGACCTGTACCACGCCTTGATGACCTGTACCACGCCTTGATGACCTGTACCACGCCTTGATGACCTGTACCACGCCTTGATGACCTGTACCACGCCTTGATGACCTGTACCACGCCTTGATGACCTGTACCACGCCTTGATGACCTGTACCACGCCTTGATGACCTGTACCACGCCTTGATGACCTGTACCGCCTTGATGACCTGTACCACGTCTTGATGACCTGTACCACGCCGATGACCTACCACGCCTTTGACCTGTACCACGCTTGATGACCTGCCACGCCTTGATGACCTGTACCACGCCATGACCTGTACCACGCCTTGATGACCTGTACCACGCCTTGATGACCTGTACCACGCCTTGATGACCTGTACCACACCTTGATGACCTGTACCACGCCTTGATGACCTGTACCACGCCTTGATGACCTGCCGCCTTGATGACCTGCCACGCCTTGTGATTGTACCACGCCTTGATGACCTGCACACCACGCCTTGATGACCTGTACCACGCCTTGATGACCTGTACCACGCCTTGACCTGTACCACGCCTTGATGACCTGTACCACGCCTTGATGACTGTACCCCGCCATGACCTGTACCACACCTTGATGACCTGTACCACGTCTTGATGACCTGTACCACGCCTTGATGACCTGTACCACGCCTTGATGACCTGTACCACGCCTTGATGACCTGTACCACGCCTTGATGACCTGTACACACCTTGATGACCTGTACCGCCTTGATGACCTGTACCACGCCTTGATGACCTGTACCACGCCTTGATGACCTGTACCACGCCTTGATGACCTGTACCACGCCATACCTGTACCACGTCTTGATGACCTGTACCACGCCTTGATGACCTGTACCACGCCTTGATGACCTGTACCACGCCTTGATGACCTGTACCACGCCTTGATGACCTGTACCACGCCTTGATGACGTACCACGCCTTGATGACCTGCCGTCTTGATGGCCTGCTACCACGCCTTGATGGACCTGTACCCGCCTTTGATGACCTGTACCACGCCTTGATGACCTGTACCACGCCTACACCGGCGGCCATAAGTGTTCACCCCTTCATTGGTTATATTGTTTATTGTTCCTAGTATTGTTCTGCTAAGGTTGATATGTGTCATCCGTCGTGGTCATCCGTCGTGGTCATCCGTCGTGGTCATCCGTCGGTCTTGCGTCGTGGTCATCCGTCGTGTCATCCGTCGTGATCATCCGTCGTGGTCATCCGTCGTGGTCATCCGTCATGGTCATCCGTCATGGTCTTCGTCGTAGTCATCCGTCGGTCATCCGTCGTGGTCATCCGTCGTGGTCATCCGTCGTCGGTCATCCGTCGTGGTCATCCGTCGTGGTCATCCGTCTCGGTCATCCGTCGTGGTCATCCGTCGTGGTCATCCGTCGTGGTCATCCATCTTGTAGTTCTAACTGGATGTCTATTTTTTTTTAGTACAATGTAACGTTTTGTAGCCTGTATCTGTAGTTTTACTGTAACGTGATCAGGATTATGTAACCAGTTCTGTAGTTTTCCCTTACCTTGGCCTAGACTTTTATGCCAATTATGTAATCCTGCTGTAACTATGGTCAGTATTATGTAACCTGTCTGTAATCCTGCTGTAACTATGGTCAGTATTATGTAACCTGTCTGTAATCCAGCTGTAACTATGGTCAGTATTATGTAACCTGTCTGTAATCCAGCTGTAACTATGGTCAGTATTATGTAACCTGTCTGTAATCCAGCTGTAACTATGGTCAGTATTATGTAACCTGTCTGTAATCCTAACATGACTATGGTCAGTATTATGTAACCTGTCTGCAATCCTGCTGTAACTATGGTCAGTATTATGTATAAACCTTCAATCCTGCTGTAACTATGGTCAGTATTATGTAACCTGTCTGTAATCCTTAACGTAACTATGGTCAGTATTATGTAACCTGTCTGTAATCCTGCTGTAACTATGGTCAGTATTATGTAACCTGTCTGTAATCCTGCTGTAACTATGGTCAGTATTATGTAACCTGTCTGTAATCCTGCTGTAACTATGGTCAGTATTATGTAACCTGTCTGTAATCCTGCTGTAACTATGGTCAGTATTATGTAACCTGTCTGTAATCCTGCTGTAACTATGGTCAGTATTATGTAACCTGTCTGTAATCCAGCTGTAACTATGGTCAGTATTATGTAACCTGTCTGTAATCCTGCTGTAAAATGTTAACTAAATACCTGTATAATTAATCACCATTTACCTGAGATCATTGACAATAGGTTTATTTTCAACATGTAAGAGGCTGAGCCATAACAGCTAAGGTGAACCACACTATTAATTATGATATAATTTCACTTGAGAAGGAGTTAAGTTATAAGTAGAATGGTTATGTCTAGTGAAAAGTTGATTACTAGACTTATTGTATATTGAATATTTAATGAGGAATACATCAGTCTGTATCTTAATTTAAGCTATTGGTAAACTTTCATACATTATTTTTCTGTATTTAATCATATGTAAATGAGTTTTTCTTAATAATTATCTATATGTGCATTTTAAGTTGAGTATTCATTTAATCTCATCATTATTGACAAGGAATGTTTACAACGATAACCGCGTTAGTGTTTGGTAACGTTAATACCATCAGCTGAATTACCTCGTCTGGGCCCGAGACTACACCAATAAGGCACTGTACTGATACCTGATCCTGTGATAAAAGTGCTATGCTGTGGGCTATACTGTGGGCTATGCTGAGTGCTATACTGTGGGTTATACTGAGTGCTATACTGTGTGCTATACTGTACTATACTGTGGGCTATACTGTGGGTTATGCTGAGTGCTATACTGTGGGTTATGCTGAGTGCTATACTGTGGGTTATACTGTGTGCTATACTGTGTGCTATACTGTGGGCTACACTGTGGGCTATACTGTGGGCTATACTGTGGGTTATGCTGAGTGCTATACTGTGGTTATGCTGAGTGCCATACTGTGGCTATACTGTGTGCTATACTGTGGGTTATACTGTGTGCTATACTGTGTGCTATACTGTGGGCTATACTGTGGCTATACTGTGGGCTATACTGTGGGTTATGCTGAGTGCTATACTGTGGGTTATGCTGAGTGCTATACTGTGGGTTATACTGTGTGCTATACTTGGGCCAATGTGGGCTATAATTGTGGCTATACTGTGGGTTATCTGAGTGCTATACTGTGGGTTATGCTGAGTGCTATACTGTGGGCTATACTGTGTGCTATACTGTGGGTTATACTGTGTGCTATACTGTGTAGACTGCTATACTGTGGGCTATACTGTACTATACTGTGTGTTATACTGTGGGTTATGCTGAGTGCTATATGTGGGCTATACTGTGTGCTATACTGTGTTATACTGTGTGCTATACTGTGTGCGAGACTGTAGGCTATACTGTGGGCTATACTGTGTGCTATACTGTGTGCTATACTGTGGGTTATACTGTGTGCTATACTGTGTGCTATACTGTGGGCTATACTGTGGGCTATACTGTGGGCTATACTGGTGTGATAGTAGAGTACAACTTTATACTGGTGAACATATTGGTGACGCTGTACATCGTTCACACTACATAAAGCTTTGGCATCATGTACACAACTATCGTAGACCGTTGTTTGTACCGTCTATCATGGTGTAGACCGTTGTTTGTACCGTCTATCATGGTGTAGACCGTTGTTTGTACCGTCTATCATGGTGTAGACCGTTGTTTGTACCGTCTATCATGGTGTAGACCGAAAACGTATAACTTAACACAGGACTCTACCTTAAATGATACAGATGTAATGTGTGTGTGTGTGTGTGTGTGTGTGTGTGGGAGTGTGTGTGTGTGTGTGTGTGTGTGTGTGTGTGTGTGTGTGTGTGTGTGTGTGTAATAACAGGTAATCCGTCTATAACTGATTGTTAAATGCCTCAGCCTCCCTCCCCCCATCGGTGCTTCTTTATTTTTCACTATCTAGTTTTTCCTTCAACTTCTAATGACAAGATCAATGCCACCACGCTTTTGTTGTGAAAGTCCGGCGTAACTCACCTACACGTCAATCACTTTCTCCAACTCTTCCTATTTTTTTGACGGAATTTCTCGTGACTGAAAGAAAAAATGATTTTACTTTATTTACGACACAGGAGAAGTTATCTCCAAGGGCTGACTTCTCAAACTGATGGACACTTTTGGTTTATAAATATTTAACTTGTTGACTTAAGATAAAGCACAGAAAAAAAAAACATTAACATTACACTGAGACTCTACCTTAACTAGATACGTTCACTTAACACCAGTTAGGAGACAACATTACACTGAGACTCCCATTTTTAACTAGATACGTTCACTTAACACCAGTTAGAGACAAATATTACACTGAGACTCTACTCTAAACTAGATACGTCTACTTAACACCAGTTAGAGACAACATTACACTGAGAGACTTCACTAACTAGATACGTTCACTTAACACCTCAGTTAGAGACAACATTACACTGAGACTCTACCTTAACCAGATACGTCTACTTTTAACACCAGTTAGGAGACAACATTAACGGAGATTCTACTCTTAACTAGATACGTTCTACTAACACTAGTTAGGCGGACAACATTATACCCAGACTTTTACCTAATTCAGATACGTTCACTAACACTAGAAGTTAGGAGACACTATTACACTGGAGACTCTACTCTTAACTAGATACGTTCACTTAATACTGTGCTAGGAGACAACACTTACACTGAGACTTCTACCTTAACTAGATACGTTCACTTAACACCAGTTAGAGACAACATTGTTAATTGAGATTCTACCTTAACTAGATACGTTCACTTGTACCAAAGAGATAAATATTTCACAATTAGACTTTACCTTAACTAGATACGTTCACTTAACACCAGTTAGGGAGACATTACACTGAGATTCTACCTTAGATCCATAGATACGCTCACTCTTAACACCAGTTAGGAGACAACATTTACACGAGACTCTACCTTAACCAGATACGTCTACTTAACACCAGTTAGAGACAATATTACACTGAGACTTAATACTCTAGAATTAGATACGTTCATTTAACACCAGTTAGGAGACAAATATTACACTGGAGACTCCACCTTAACTAGATACGTTCACTTAACACTCAGTTAGAGACAACACTACACTCGAGACTCTACCTTAACTAGATACGTTCACTTAACACTAGTTAGGAGACAACATTACACTGAGACTCTACTCTTAACTAGATACGTCTACTTAACACCAGTTAGGAGACAACATTACACTGAGACTCTACCTTAACTAGATACGTTCACTTAACACCAGTTAGGAGACAACACTTCACACTGAGACTCTACCTTAACTAGATGTCTACTTAACACCAGCAGGAGACAACATTACACTGAGATTCTACCTTAACTAGATACGCCCACTTACCAGTTAGGAGACACACACACACCGAGACTCTACTCTAACTAGATACGCCTACTTAACACTGAAGTTAGGAGACAACACTACACTGGAGACTCTCTACCTTTAACTAGGATACGTTCACTTAACACCAGTTAGAGACAACATTACACTGGAGACTCTACCTTAACTAGATACGTCTACTTAACACACCAGTTAGGAGACAAATACTATACTGGGAGATTTTACCTAACTAGATACGTTCACTTAACACACTAGTTAGGGAGACAACATTACACTGGAGACTCTCTACCTATTCATTAGACATGTCTACTTACACATATTACACACTTGAGACTCTACTCTATCTAGATACGTTCACTTAACACTCAGTTAGAGACATACACTGGGAGACTCTACTCTTAACTAGATACGTTCACTTCAATTAGTTAGAGACAACACTACACTGAGACTCTACTCTAACTAGATACGTTCACTTAACACCAGTTAGAGACAACATTACACTGGAATTTCTACTCTAAATTAGATACGTCTACTTAACACCAGTTAGGAGACAAATATTACACTGAGACTTCTACTCTTAACTTAGACATGCTCTCACTTAACACTAGGTTAGAGACAACACTACACTGAGACTTCACTCTTATTCAGATACGTCTAATAATACTAAAGTATATACCATTACACTGAGACTCTCACTCTAACTAGACATGTCTACTCTAACACACCAGTTAGAGACAACATTACACTGAGACTCTACTCTAACTAGATACGTCTACTTAACACACCTGAAGTTAGAGACAATACACTGAGACTCTACCTGACTAGATACGTTCACTTAACACCAGTTAGAGACAACATTACACTGGAGACTCTACCTTAATCAGATACGTCCACTTAACACCAGTTAGAGACAACATTACACTGAGACTCTACCTTAACTAGAGATACGCCTACTTAACACCAGTTAGGAAGCCAAGACTAATTGAGACTCTCACTCTTATTCAGATACGTTCACTTAACACCAGTTAGAGACAACATTACACTGAGACTCTCACTTCATCTAGATACGTCTACTTAACACACCAAAGCTGAGGGAGGATTAAACATTATACCGGAGACTCTCTACCTTAACTAGATACGTTCACTTAACACCAGTTAGGAGACAACGTTACACTGAGACTCTACCTTAACTAGATACGTTCACTTAACACCAGTTAGGAGACAACGTTACACTGAGACTCTACCTTAACTAGATACGTTCACTTAACACCTGTTAGGAGACAACATTACACTGAGACTCTACCTTAACTAGATACGTTCACTTAACACCAGTTAGGAGACAATATTACAGAGGCTCTTCCTTAACCGCTCTCTTCCTGAATAACTGAGGTACCTGGAGACTTAACAGCTTCAAGAGAGGCTTAACAGCTTCAAGAGAGGCTTAACAGCTTCAAGAGAGGCTTAACAGCTTCAAGAGAGACTTAATAGCCTCAAGAGAGACTTCCTAGCTTCAAAAGAGACTTAACAGCTTCAAGAGAGATTTAAAAGCTTCAAGAGAGACTTAACAGCTTCAAGAGAGACTTAATAGCTTCAGTAGAGACTTAATAGCTTCAAGGGAGACTTAATAGCTTCAAGGGAGACTTAATAGCCTCAAGAGAGCCTGTATGTGTCTGTATGTGTGTGTGTGTGTGTGTGTGGTGTAATGGTCAGCATGTTTGACTCGCAAGCGAGCAGACCTGGGTTCGATCCCCTGGCTAGATGAAACTATGGGCAAGCTTCTTTACACCATTTGCCTCTGTCTACCCGGGGATCGTGTTGCCGGTTAATGGTCAGCCAGAGCAGTTAGCGAATTGTCCGATCTTCGCGGTACTACTGTATTCCTTGACACTGGGTCATGCAGCTCGTTAACTCAGGGTGTGGTTGTTGTGTTGGAGACAGCTTCTACACTTTAAACAAATTCACGCCTTGGGCCAGCCATCCTCGATACACGAGGGGCAATCATTATACCCCTATACCCCTGAAAGTCCTGGGGCGACGGACGAGTGGCGACGGGGACAGGCAGAGATGACTGCCGGGAGTCTCTAGTCACAACTCTGCACATGGGCGGCACAGATAAGATAGTCGTTTATGCACTGGGATCTAGGCAGCAGTGCAACCCGGTCCAGTCTGTGTGACTGAGCAGCCCTGTCGAGGAGCCACTCTGCTCACCCAAGATGGGGTGTGTGTGTGTGTGCGTGTGTGCGTGTGTGTGTGTGTGTGTGTGTGTGTGTGTGCGTGCGCGCGTGTGTGTGTGTGTGTGTGTGTGTGTGTGTGTGTGTGTACTCGTTCTTCCCCTCACCTCCTCTCATAACAATCTTCTCCATTATCGCGCCTGATGAAGCCTTTGTGAGGCAGTAGAGCGGATATAAGTAATTAAGATGTAAAGTTCCCATAATAAACCAACGAGAGAGAGAGAGAGAGAGAGAGAGACGACTGCCTCCCTATCTGTCGCCCCTGGATGGCACTCTTCACCCTCATCTCTGTACACCAGCAATATGTGGTAGATCGCTGGATGGGCAGTAGAGGTGTGGCGCATCAACAGGTACAGTACACGGCACCATGTTTTAACTATGACACCTTTAAACAGTTGGAGCAAAATTAATTAATAATGTCACAGAAAATTTTACCGGTAACACAAAAACCCGCCAAATATCACCCGCTGGGACCCTGCTGACGCCTTACAGTACCGTCAGTAAAGTGCTTCCCCATACAGCTCACGAGGACAGGCTGTGACGGCAGGATGGTGTTGATACTCACGAGGACAGGCTGTGACGGCAGGATGGTGTTGATGTTCACGAGGACAGGCTGTGACGGCAGGATGGTGTTGATACTCACGAGGACAGGCTGTGACGGCAGGATGGTGTTGATGTTCACGAGGACAGGCTGTGACGGCAGGATGGTGTTGATACTCACGAGGACAGGCTGTGACGGCAGGATGGGTGTTGATACTACGAGGACAGGCTGTGACGGCAGGATGGTGTTGATGTTCACGAGGACAGGCTGTGACGGCAGGATGGTGCTGGAAACTCACGAGGACAGGCTGTGACGGCAGGATGGTGTTGGATGTTCACGAGGACAGGCCAGACGGCAGGATGGTGTTGATACTCACGAGGACAGGCTGTGACAGCAGGATGGTGTTGATGTTCACGAGGACAGGCTGTGACGGCAGGGATGGTGTTGATACTCTCACGAGGACAGGCTGTGACGGCAGGATGGTGTTGATGTTCACGAGACAGGCTGTGACGGCAGGATGGTGTTGATGTTCACGAGGACAGGCTGTGACGCAGGATGGTGTTGATGTTCACGAGACAGGCTGCATGCAGGATGGTGTTGATGTTCCCAGAGGACAGGCTAGACGGGCAGGATGGTGCTGGATGTTCACGAGGACAGGCTGTGACGGCAGGATGGTGTTGATGTCTACGAGGACAGGCTGTGACGGCAGGATGGTGTTGATGTTCACGAGGACAGGCTGTACGGTATGGTGTTGATAATTACGAGGACAGGCTGTGACGGCAGGATGGTGTTGAAACTCACGACGACAGGCTGTGACGGCAGGATGGTGTTGATGTTCACGAGGACAGGCTGTGACGGCAGGATGGTGTTGATGTTCACGAGGACAGGCTGTGACGGCAGGATGGTGTTGATGTTCACGAGGACAGGCTGTGACGGCAGGATGGTGTTGATGTTCACGAGGACAGGCTGTGACGGCAGGATGGTGTTGATACTCACGAGGACAGGCTGTGACGGCAGGATGGTGTTGATATCACGAGGACAGGCTGTGACAGCAGGATGGTGTTGATGTTCACGAGGACAGGCTGTGACGGCAGGATGGTGTTGATACTACGAGGACAGGCTGTGACGGCAGGATGGTGTTGATGTTCACGAGGACAGGCTGTGACGGCAGGATGGTGTTGATGTTCACGAGGACAGGCTGTGACGGCAGGATGGTGTTGATGTTCACGAGGACAGGCTGTGACGGCAGGATGGTGTTGATGTTCACGAGACAGGCTGTGACGGCAGGATGGTGTTGATGTTCACGAGACAGGCTGTGACGGCAGGATGGTGTTGATGTTCACGAGGACAGGCTGTAACGGCAGGATGGTGTTGATACTCACGAGGACAGGCTGTGACGGCAGGATGGTGTTGATGTTCACGAGGACAGGCTGTGACGGCAGGATGGTGTTGATGTTCACGAGGACAGGCGTGACGGCAGGATGGTGTTGATGTTCACGAGGACAGGCTGTGACGGCAGGATGGTGTTGATGTTCACGAGGACAGGCTTGACGGCAGGATGGTGTTGATGTTCACGAGGACAGGCTGTGACGGCAGATGGTGTTGATGTTCACGAGACAGTGTGACGGCAGGATGGTGTGATGTTCACGAGGACAGGCTGTGACGGCAGGATGGTGTTGATACTCACGAGGACAGGCTGTGACGGCAGGATGGTGTTGATGTTCACGAGGACAGGCTGTGACGGCAGGATGGTGTTGATGTTCACGAGGACAGGCTGTGACGGCAGGATGGTGTTGATGTTCACGAGGACAGGCTGTGACGGCAGGATGGTGTTGATGTTCACGAGGACAGGCTGTGACGGCAGGATGGTGTTGATGTTCACGAGGACAGGCTGTGACGGCAGGATGGTGTTGATGTTCACGAGGACAGGCTGTGACGGCAGGATGGTGTTACACAGAGGACAGGCTGTGACGGCAGGATGGTGTTGATGTTGACGAGGACAGGCTGTGACGGCAGGATGGTGTTGATGTTCACGAGGACAGGCTGTGACGGCAGGATGGTGTTGATGTTGACGAGGACAGGCTGTGACGGCAGGATGGTGTTGATGTTCACGAGGACAGGCTGTGACGGCAGGATGGTGTTGATACTCACGAGGACAGGCTGTGACGGCAGGATGGTGTTGATGTTCATGAGACAGGCTGTGACGGCAGGATGGTGTTGAAACTCACGAGGACAGGCTGACGGCAGGATGGTGTTGATGTTCACGAGGACAGGCTGTGACGGCAGGATGGTGTTGAACTCACGAGGACAGGCGTGACGGCAGGATGGTGTTGATGTTCACGAGGACAGGCGTGACGGCAGGATGGTGTTGATGTTCACGAGGACAGGCTGACGGCAGGATGGTGTTGATGTTCACGAGGACAGGCTGTGACGGCAGGATGGTGTTGATACTCACGAGGACAGGCTGTGACGGCAGGATGGTGTTGATGTTCACGAGGACAGGCTGTGACGGCAGGATGGTGTTGAAACTCACGAGGACAGGCTGTGACGGCAGGATGGTGTTGATGTTCACGAGGACAGGCTGTGACGGCAGGATGGTGTTGGAAACTCACGAGGACAGGCTGTGACGGCAGGATGGTGTTGATGTTCACGAGGACAGGCTGTGACGGCAGGATGGTGTTGAAACTCACGAGGACAGGCTGTGACGGCAGGATGGTGTTGATGTTCACGAGACAGGCTGTGACGGCAGGATGGTGTTGAAACTCACGAGGACAGGCTGTGACGGCAGGATGGTGTTGATGTTCACGAGACAGGCTGTGACGGCAGGATGGTGTTGAAACTCACGAGGACAGGCGTGACGGCAGGATGGTGTTGATGTTCACGAGACAGGCTGTGACGGCAGGATGGTGTTGATGTTCACGAGACAGGCTGTGACGGCAGGATGGTGTTGAAACTCACGAGGACAGGCTGTGACGGCAGGATGGTGTTGAAACTCACGAGGACAACCCAACGTACATTGAGTCGACTATTAAATAAATTAGGCTAAGTAACACCTGCAGTAACACCTGCTGGTAACACCTGCTAGTATCATCTGCAAGTAACACCTGCTGGTAACACCTGCTAGTATCATCTGCAAGTAACACCTGCTAATAACACCTGCCAGTATCATCTGCAGCTAACACCTGCTGGTATCACCTGCCAGTATCATCTGCAAGTAACACCTGCTAGTAACGCCTGCTAATAACACCTGCTGGTAACACCTGCTAGTAACACCTGCTGGTAACACCTGCTAGTATCATCTGCAAGTAACACCTGCTAATAACACCTGCTGGTAACACCTGCCAGTAACACCGCTAGTAACACCTGCTAGTAACACCTGCAAGTAACACCTGCCAGTAACACCCGCCAGTAACACTTGCTAGTAACACCCGCCAGTAACACCTGCTGTAACACCTGCCAGTATCACCTGCCAGTATCATCTGCCAGTAACACCTGCTATTAACACCTGCCAGTAACACCCGCCAGTAACACCTGCTAGTAACACCTGCCAGTAACACCTGCCAGTAACACCTGCCAGTAACACCCGCCAGTAACACCTGCTAGTAACACCCGCTAGTAACACCTGCTGGTAACACCTGCTAGTATCACCTGCTAGTATCATCTGCCGTAACACCTGCTAGTAACACCTGCCAGTAACACCTGCCAGTAACACCCGCCAGTATCACCTGCTAGTAACACCTGCCAGTAACACCTGCCAGTAACACCTGCTAGCAACACCTGCCAGTATCACCTGCCAGTAACACCCGCCAGTAACACCTGCTAGTAACACCTGCCGGTATCACCTGCCAGTAACACCTGCCAGTAACACCTGCTGGTAACACATGCCAGTAACACCTGCCAGCAACACCTGCCAGTAACACCTGCTAGTATCATCTGCAGCAACACCTGCTAGTAACACCTGCTGGTATCACCTGCTAGCAACACCTGCCAGTAACAACGCCAGTAACACCCAATGGTAACACCTGCCAGTAACACCTGCCAGTAACACCTGCTAGCAACACCTGCCAGTATCACCTGCTAGTAATACCCGCTAGTAACACCTGCAGCAACACCCGCTGGTATCAC
>NW_024729239.1:32500-37123 GCF_018991925.1 Homarus americanus
GACTGCTCCTGGCTGTCTACTGCTGTTAATGACGGCTCCTGTCTAGTGCTGTTGGGACGGCTCCTGGCCATACTGCTGTTAATGACGGCTCCTGTCTAGTGCCTTGTGGGACTGCTCCTGGCTGTCTACTGCTGTTAATGACAGCTCCTGTCTAGTGCTGTTGGGGACGGCTCCTGGCTGTCTACTGCTGTTGGTGACGGCTCCTGTCTAGTGCTGTTGGTGACGGCTCCTCTAGTGCTGTTGGTGACGGCTCCTGTCTAGTGCTGTTGGTGACTGCTCCTGGCTGTCTACTGCTGTTAATGACGGCTCCTGTCTAGTGCTGTTGGGGACTGCTCCTGGCTGTCTACTGCTGTTGGTGACGGCTCCTGTCTAGTGCTGTTGGTGACTGCTCCTGGCTGTCTACTGCTGTTGGTGACGGCTCCTGTCTAGTGCTGTTAGGGACGGCTCCTGGCTGTCTACTGCTGTTAATGACGGCTCCTGTCTAGTGCTGTTGGTGACTGCTCCTGTCTAGTGCTGTTGGTGACTGCTCTGGCTGTCTACTGCTGTTAATGACGGCTCCTGTCTAGTGCTGGTAGTGACGGCTCCTGTCTAGTGCTGTTAGGGGACGGCTCCTGGCTGTCTACTGCTGTGTGATGGCTCCTGTCTAGTGCTGTTGAGGACGGCTCCTGGCTGTCTACTGCTGTTGGTGACGGCTCCTGTCTAGTGCTGTTGGGGACGGCTCCTGGCTGCTCTGCTGTTAATGACAGCTCTGTCTAGTGCTGTTGGGGACGGCTCCTGGCTGTCTACTGCTGTTGGTGACGGCTCCTGTCTAGTGCTGTTGGGGACGGCTCCTGTCCTAGTGCTGTTGGTGACTGCTCCTGGCTGTCTACTGCTGTTAATGACAGCTCCTGTCTAGTGCTGTTGGGACGGCTCCTGGCTGTCTACTGCTGTTGGTGACAGCTCTGTCTAGTGCTGTTGGTGACGGCTCCTGTCTAGTGCTGTTGGTGACTGCTCCTGGCTGTCTACTGCTGTTAATAGGCTCCCTGTCTAGTGCTGTTGGGGACGGCTCCTGGCTGTCTACTGCTGTTGGTGACGGCTCCTGTCTACTGCTGTTGGTGACGGCTCCTGTCTAGTGCTGTTGGGGACGGCTCCTGGCTGTCTACTGCTGTTGGTGACGGCTCCTGTCTAGTGCTGTTGGGGACGGATCCTGGCTGTCTACTGCTGTTAATGACGACTCCTGTCTAGTGCTGTGGGGACGGCTCTGTCTAGTGCTGTTGGTGTCCTGGCTGTCTACTGCTGTTGGTGACGGCTCTGTCTAGTGCTGTTGGGGACTGATCCTGGCTGTCTACTGCTGTGTGACGGCTCCTGTCTACTGCTGTTGGTGACAGCTGCTGTCTAGTGCTGTTGGGGACGGCTCCTGTCTAGTGCTGTTGGTGACAGATTGCTCCTGGCTGTCTACTGCTGTTGGTGACGGCTCCTGTCTAGTGCTGTTGGGGACGGATCCTGGCTGTCTACTGCTGTTAATGACTCCTGTCTGCTGTTGGTGACGGCTGCTGTCTGGTGCTGTTGGTGACGGCTGCTGTCTGGTCCACACTATTCATTATACCGTCGTTAGTTATTTCAGGCTTCCAATAACACCTAAAGGATTTACTCTTGTTTGGTATTTAAGTTTGTTTCAGTTCAGTAGAATACATCAAAACTGAGCGGTGAGAGTAGTCGACCGTAAGTTTTAGCAAAAGTCGAGTAATGAGACAACTTCCAGGCAGTGCGCCACACAAATTGGCAGGACCGCCTGTGTGTGTCGACCGGCCGTGGTGTGTCGACCGGTCGTGTGTGTCGACCGGCCGTGTGTGTGTCGACCGGTCGGAAACTTCGACGAAAGGAGGAACAGTTTTAAGCGAAATTCCAACAGGAGTGTCTGTCTGCCTTCCCCATGTTTAAGACCAGAGTTGGGTGTTGTTGTTGCCGTCAACCAAACAAAATAAGTAATTACACAGATACTTGTCACAATAGACTCCAGGTTCCGGTAGTTTATATTTGAAACTTTAAGTAAAATCCGTCGTAACACCGCCACCACGCTACAGTTTACTGTGGCAATTTAGAATAATAGTTCTACTGTGTTATAAACAGAGACTGTATACTACTTCCTGGTGACGACTGACGCCAAGGGAGAGGTTCGACTTGAGTAATTAATGTTAAAACAGTAAAGACAGCGGCCACAACTACACATGTGCTCCCTCTGTATTATTTTAGTCACCTACAGTAGTGTTGCTCTGAACCACATACACTAGTGAGCCGTGTTCCTGCCCTCTATGTTGCTCTCAGCCACATACAGTAGTGAGCCGTGTTCCCTGCCTCTATATTGCTCTCAGCCACATACAGTAGTAATTCCTGCCTCTATGTTGTTCTGGCACAGGGCAGCAGGCTCATGGTTTCAGAGAGCAACTTGAACCTGGGCTGATAAACAACCTGACAACAAACAACCCAAATCCCAGTGCCGAATGGGATATTCTCGACACTCATTCGAAACCCTGCAGAGACCCTCGGCCAGAATGAGAGAATACACCAGGACTGGTTCGATGAAAATGGCCCGGCAATCAATGTACTCGTCGATGATAAACGTGCTGCTTTAACTGACTAGCAGAACATTCCTCAGTCTCGGAACAAAACTGATATTTTCCGCAAGAAGAAAACGGCGGTCCAGTAGAACTTCGCAATCGAAAGAACGA
Source organism: Homarus americanus (assembly GCF_018991925.1). Classification (NCBI taxonomy): domain Eukaryota; kingdom Metazoa; phylum Arthropoda; class Malacostraca; order Decapoda; family Nephropidae; genus Homarus; species Homarus americanus. Next base: position 35,209 of record NW_024729239.1, read on the forward strand.
CTGGCTTAAAAATAAAGTATGCGAAACACAAAAAATGCAAATTAGCATAAGATGTGCGAAGTTTTCAATTGCACTAAAACATTTCATGGGCCAACCACTCGTGGCGCAGGCCCCTCAACTCACCGACGGTATCTCCGCCAATTAAAGACGATGAAGGCCTCCTTCAGCGCTGAAAGAAACACTACCATTCACTGTTCAGCAGAAACACCCATGAGGATGTCCCTAACTACCTAGGACATACTCCAAGCTCTTAAAGACGTCTCCATTGTTAATATTTATAAGAACAAGGAGACCGGTCAGGAACTATGTCAACTACCGTGGGATCTCGCCTGCTGTCCGTAGCTGCAGATTATAGCCCGTTTCCTAAACAGGCTTTCTCCTGGGACAAAACTTCCTCCCAGAATCTCAATATACTTTAGGCCATCATTAGCATCACTCACAGATCTTTTTCTGCCCGTCAGATACAGGAAAAGTGTAGAGAACAACATGTGACCTGTACATAGCTTTCATCGACCTAACGAATACCTTCGACTCGGTCAACAGGAAGCCGTTTTGTACCCACCAAAATTCATCGCCATTGTAGAGGCAACTCCGCGATGGCATGAACAGCATGTCCTGCACAATGGCCAGTCTGGGTTCTTCCCCATCCAAACAGGTGTTAAACAGAGGTGTACTGGCACCAACTCTTTTTCCATTTCTTGTGCCTTCCTTACTCGTGCCAGTGGCAATTTGGCGGCAGGGTGGACATCGAGTACCGGATGAAAGGTCTTTTCAGCATAAGATGACTCCAGGCAGGAACAAAGGTGTCGGCAGCTTGCATTACTGAACTTCAGTAGGCAGACGACCTCACCCTTGTCACTCACAAAGAACACGACACTGAATGCATATGCACATTTCGGCCTAAAGGTGAAAGTAAATGACTCAGATTCTCTTTCAGCCTGCCCTTGGCTCAGACACACCTTTACCATCCAGCTTAACAGTACTACCTTCACTAATGTTACCCACTTTCAGTATCTCTGCTCCCACCTGTCCACCACCGCAGACATCGATGAAGAGATTCAACATCGGATCAGATGTGCATCTCAAGCCTTTGGCAGACTCCGTACCCGTGTCTTCAGCTGTAGGGAGCTGAAATTATCTACAAAGCTACACGTATATCGAGCAGTGGTCCTCCCCACCCTGTTATATGGCAGCGATACATGGGTCACATTAAGGAGGCACCTCAAGGTACATGAAAACTTACATCAACGTAGTCTACGTTCTATCCTCCGAGTTCGTTGGGAAGACGAAAACAAATGCCAGTGTTCTTGCTGACGCAACTGACACCAAGAGTAAACGTAACGCTGGCAGGCAACTGAAAAGGTATAAGGATAGTCTTAGGACAAACCTGAAAAAGTGCCAAATCGACCCTACCTGGGAGTCCATTACTCCACACCGTAACGCTTCGAGGAGCATCTCATAAGAAGGTGTCAATACTTTCGAGTTAGCTGACTGCATACCGAGGCAGAAATACGCCAACACCGGAAGGACCCTGCCACCACGCAGCACTAGATTGAGCCCTCCTCGTGCAACTTCTGTGATCTACCCTGCCCGGTCCCGTATCGGCCTCTTTAGTCACCTCAGAGCTCACCAGTGAAGGTGACATCATAACTCCATATCATTATATCACAGCTGAATGATCATCATACTCGATTCCGAGTGACAGAACAGTAGTAATGTGTGAGTATTGTGTGCGTGTGCGTGTGTATGTGTGTGTGTGTAGTCTCTATAGTGGGTGAAACGCTTCCTGCACCATTCCGAGAACAAACATTGTGGACCTGCAAAAGCCAAAGGATGGATCTAGGTGGGCAGGGGGAGAATGTTACCTGAGCTTACCTGAATTATACTATAGTGACGAGCAATCACCTGTTTATAG
>NW_024729240.1:0-23732 GCF_018991925.1 Homarus americanus
GTCGAGTATAACAAAGTCCCCTCATCGAGTATAACAAAGTCCCCTGATCGAGTATATCAAAGCCCCCTCATCGAGTATAACAAAGTCCCCTGATCGAGTATAACAAAGTCCTCTGGTCGAGTATAACAAAGTCCCCTGATCGAGTACAACAAAGTCTCATGATCGAGTATAACAAAGGGTCCCGTTGGAGTATAATAATGTCTCCTGATCGAGTATAACAAAGTCCCCTGATCGAGTATAACACATCCCCGGATCGAGTATAACAAAGCCCAATCATCGAGTATAACAAAGTCCCCTGAAGGAGTATAACAAAGTCCCCTGATCGAGTATAATAAAGTCCCCTGATCGAGTAAAACAAAGTCCCCTGGTCAGTCCCCTGAACGAGGATACCAAAGCCCCCTGATCGAGTATAACAAAGTCCCCTGATCGAGAATAACAAAGTCCCCTGGTCGAGTATAACAAAGTCTCCTGATGGAGTAAAAAAAGTCCAATGATCGAGTATAACTAAGTCCCCTGGTCGAGTATAACAAATTCCCCTGATCGAGCATAACAAAGCCGCCTGATCGAGTATAACAAAGCCCCCTGATCGAGTATAAAAAAGTCCCCTGATCGAGTACAACAAAGTCCCCTAATCGAGTATAACAAAGGCCCCCAGTTGAGTGGAACAAAGTCTCCTGAACGAGTACAACAAAGTTCCCTGATCGAGTATAACAAAGACCCCTGATCGAGTATAAGAAAGTCCCCTGATCGAGTAAAACAAAGTACCATGGTCGAGCATAACAAAGTCCCCTGATCGAGGATAACAAAGCCCCCTGATCGAGTATAACAAAGTCCCCTGATCGAGCACAAAAAAGTCCGCTGGTCGAGTATAACAAACCCCTCATCGAGAATAACAAAGTCCCTTGATCGAGAATATCAAAGCCCCCTGGTCGAGTATAATAAAGGCCCCTCATGGAGTATAAGAAAGTCTCATGATCTCGAATAACACAGTCCCCTGGTTCGAGTATAACAAAAGCCCTTGATCAAGTATAACAAAGGCCCCTCATCGCGTATAACAAAGTCCCCTAATCGAGTATAACAAAGGCCCCTCATCGAGTCTTCCAAAGGCCCCTCAACAAGTATAACAAAGTCACCTAATCGAATATAACAAAGTCCCTCATCGAGTCTACCAAAGGCCCCTCATCAAGTATAACAAAGTCCTCTAATCGAGTATAACAAAGGCCCCTCATCGAGTCTACCAAAGGCCCCTCATCAAGTATAACAAAGTCACCTAATCGAATATAACAATGTCCCTTCATCGAATATAAGAAAGCCCCCTGATCGAATATAACAAAGTCCCCTGATCGAGTATAACAAAAGCCCTTGATCGAGTATAACAAAGTCCCCTGGTCGAGTATAATAAATTTCCCTGATCGAGTATAACTAAGTCTCATGATCGAGTATAACAAATTCCCCTGGTTCGAGTATAACAAATTCCCCTGGTATGGTATAACAAAGGCCCCTGATCGAGTAAACAAGCGGCTCTGATCGAGTATAACAAAGTCCCCTGATAGAGTATAACAAAGTGCCATAGTCGAGTATAACAAAGTCACCTGATCGAGTATAACAAAGGCCACCGGTTGAGTATAACAAAGCCTCCTGATCGAGTATAATGAAGTCCCCTGGTCGAGTATAACAAAGTCCCCTGATCGAGAATATCAAAGCCCCCTCATCGAGTATAACAAAGACCCCTAATCGAGAATAACAAAGTCCCCTGGTCGACTATAACAAAGTCCCCTGGTCGAGTATTACAAAGTCACCTGATCGAGTATAACAAAGTCCCCTGATCGAGTATATCAAATCCCCTTCACCGTGTATACCAAGATCCCCTGATCGAGTATAACAAATTCCCCCTGGTCGAGTATAACAAAGTCCCCCTGGTTGAATATAACAATGGCTCATGATCGAGTATAACAAAGGCCTCTCATCGAGTATAACAAAGGCCCCTCTTCGAGTCTAACAAAGTCCCCAGATCGATTATGACAAAGACCCTTGATCGAGTATAAGAAAGCCCAATCATCGAGTATAACAAAGTCCCCTGATCGAGTATAACAAAGTCCCCTGGTCGAGGAAAACAAAGCCCCCTGATCAAGTATAACAAAGTCCCCTGATTGAGCATAACAAAGTCCCCTGGTTGACCATAACAAAGGCCCCTGGTCGAGTAAAACAAAGTCCCCTTATCGAATATAACAAAGCCCTTTGATCGAGTATAACAAAGACCACTGGTTTAGCATAACAAAGGACCCTGGTCGAGTATAACAAAGTCTCCTGATCGAGTATAACAAAGCCCAATCATCGAGTATAAGAAAGTCCTCTGATCGAGTATATCAAAGCCCCCTGATCGAGTATAACAAAGTCCCCTGATCGAGTATAACAAAGTCCCCTGATCGAGTATAACAAAGTACCCTGGTTGAGTAAAACAAATTCCCCTGATCGAGAATAACAAAGGCCCCAGATCGAGTATAACAAAGTCCCCTTATCGAGCATAACAAAGGCCCCTGGTCGAGTATAACAAAGCCCCCCTGATCGAATATTACAAAGTCCAGTGATCAAGTATAACAAAGTCCCCTGATCGAGTATAACAAAGTCCCCTGGTCGAGTATAACAAAAGCCCCTGATGGAGTATAACAAAGACCATGATGGAGTATAACAAAGACCCCTGATCAAGGAAAACAAAGCCCCCTGATCGAGTATAACAAAGTCCCCTCATCGAGTATAACACATCCCCTGAACGAGTATAACATATCCCCTGTTCGTGTATAACAAAGTTCCCTGGTCGAGTATTGTAATGTCCCCTAATCGAGTATAACAAAGTCCCCTGATCAAGGAAAACAAAGCCCCCTGATCGAGTATAACAAAGTCCCCTAATCGAGTATAACAAAGTCCATTGATCGAGGATAACAAAGGCCCCTGATCGAGAAAAATAAAGGCCTCCGTTTGAGTATAGCAAAGCCCAGTGATCGAGTATAACACATCCCCTGATCGAGTATAACATATCCCCTGATCGTGTATAACAAAGTTCCCTGATCGAGTATAGTAATGTCCCCTGATCAAGTATAACAAAGCCTCCTGATCGAGTATAACAAATTCCCCCTTTCGAGTATAACAAAGTCCCTTGATCGAGTATAACAAAGCCCCTCATCGAGTAAAACAAAGTCCCCCGATCGAGTATAACAAAGTCCTCTGATCGTGTATAACAAAGTCCCCCGATCGAGTATAACAAAGTCCCCTGGTCGAGTATAATAAAGTCCCCTTATCGAGTATAACAAAGTCCCCTAGTCAAGTATTAAAAATTCCCCTGATCGAGTATAACAAAGTCCCCTGGTCGAGTATAACAAAGTCTCCTGATCGAGTATAACAAAGGCCCTGATCGAGTATAACAAAGTCCCCTGATCGAATATAACAAACTCCCCTGGTCGAGTATAACAAAGTCCCATGGTCGAGTATAACAAAGTCACCTGATCTAGTATAACAAAGGCCACCGGTTGAGTATGACAAAGCCTCCTGATCGAGTATAAAAAAGTCCCCTGGTCGAGTATAACAAAGTCCCCGGATCGAGTATATCAAAGCCCCCTCATCGAGTATAACAAAGTCCCCTAATCGAGTATAACAAAGTCCCCTGGTCGACTATAACAAAGTCCTTTGGTCGAGTATTACAAAGTCCCCTGATCGAGTATAACAAAGTCCCCTGATCGAGTATATCAAATCCCCTTCATCGTGTATACGAAGATCCCCTGATCGAGTATAACAAATTCCCCTGGTCGAGTATAACAAAGTCCCCCTGGTTGAATATAACAATGGCTCATGATTGAGTATAACAAAGGCCTCTCACCGAGTATAACAAAGGCCCCTCTTCGAGTCTAACAAAGTCCCCTGATCGATTATGACAAAGGCCCTTGATCGAGTATAAGAAAGCCCAATCATCGAGCATAACAAAGTCCCCTGATCGAGTATAACAAAGTCCCCTGGTCGAGGACAACAAAGCCCTCTGATCAAGTATAACAAAGTCCCCTGATTGAGCATAACAAAGTCCCCTGGTTGACCATAACAAGGGCCCCTGGTCGAGTAAAACAAAGTCCCCTAATCGAATATAACAAAGCCCTCCGATCGTGTATAACAAAGACCACTGGTCGAGCATAACAAAGGACCCTAGTCGAGTATAACAAAGTCTCCTGATCGAGTACAACAAAGCCCAATCATCGAGTATAACAAAGTCCCCTGATCGAGTAAATCAAAGCCCCCTGATAGAGTATAACAAAGTCCCCAATCGAGTATAACAAAGTCTCCTGATCGAGTATAACAAAGTACCCTGGTCGAGTAAAACAAAGTCCCCTGATCGAGAAATACAATGGCCCCTGATCGAGTATAACAAAGTCTCCTTATCGAGCATAACAAAGGCCCCTGGTCGAGTATAACAAAGCCCCCCCTTATCGAATATTACAAAGTCCAGTGATCAAGTATAACAAAGTCCCCTGATCGAGTATAACAAAGTCCCCTGGTCGAGTATAACAAAAGCCCCTGATGGAGTATAACAAAGACCCTAATGGAGTATAACAAAGACCCCTGATCAAGGAAAACAAAGCCCCCTCATCGAGAATAACAAAGTCCCCTCATCGAGTATAACACATCCCCGGAACGAGTATAACATATCTCCTGTTCGTGTATAACAAAGTTCCCTGGTCGAGTATAGTAATGTCCCCTAATCGAGTATAATAAAGGCCCCTGATCGAGTATAACAAAGTCCCCTTATCGAGCATAGCAAAGGCCTCTGGTCGAGAATAACAAAACCCCCCTCATCGAATATTACAAAGTCCCCTGATCAAGTATAACAAAGTCCCCTGATTGAGTATAACACAGTCCCCTGGTCGAGAATAACAAAGGCCCCTGATGGAGTATAACAAAGACCATGATGGAGTATAACAAAGTCCCCAGATCGAGGAAAACACAGCCCCCTGATCGAGTATAACAAAGTCCCCTGATCGAGTATAACAAAGCACCCTGGTCGGGTATAACAAAGCCCCCTCATCGAGTATAACAAAGACCCCTGATCGGGTATAACAAAGTCCCTTCATTGCGTATAATAGAGCCCCCTTACCGAGTATAACAAAATCCCCTGATCGGGTATATCAAACCCCCTGGTCGAGTATAATAAAGGACCTGATCGAGTATAACAAAGTCTCATGATCGAGTATAACAAATTCCCCTGGTTCGAGTATAACAAAAGCCCCTCATATAGTACAACAAAGGCCTCTGATCGAGCATAACAAAGGCCCCTGGTCGAGTATAACAAAGCCCCCCTGATCAGGTATAACAAAGTCCCTTGATCGAGAATAACAAAGGCTCCTAATCGAGTCTAACAAAGTCCCCTAATCGAGTTTAGCAAAGGCCCTTGATCGAGTGTAAAAAATGTCCCCTGGTTGAATATAACAATGGCCCATGATTGAGTATAACAAAGGCCCCTCATCGAGTATAACAAAGGCCCCTCATCGAGTCTAACAAAGTCCCCTGATCGAGTAAAACAAAGCCAAATCATCGAGAATAACAAAGTCCCCTAATCGAGTATAACAAAGTCACCTGGTCGAGTATATCAAAGCCCCCTGATCGAGTATAACAAAGTCCCCTGATCGAGTATAATAAAGTCCTTTGGTCGAGCATAACAAAGGACCCTCATCGAGTATAACAAAGTCCCCTGATCGAGTATAACAAAGTCACCTGGTCGAGTAAAACAAAGTCCCCTGATCGAGTATAACAATGTCCCCTTATCGAGCATAACAAAGGCCCCTAGTCGAGTATAACAAAGCCCCCCTGATCGAATATTACAAAGTCCAGTGATCAAGTATAACAAAGTCCCCTAATCGAGTATAACAAAGTCCCCTGGTCGAGTATAACAAAGGCCCCTCATGCAGTATAACAAAGACCCTGATGGAGTATAACCCCTGATCAAGGAAAACAAAGCCCCCTGATCGAGTATAACAAAGTCACCTGATCGAGTATAACAAAGTCCATTGATCGAGGATAACAAAGGCCCCTGATCGAAAAAAACAAAGGGCTCCGTTTGAGTATAACAAAGCCCAGTGATCGAGTATAACACATCCCCTGATCGAGTATAACATATCCACCTGATCGTGTATAACAAAGTTCCCTGGTCGAGTATAATAATGTCCCCTGATCGAGTATAACAAAGCTTCCTGATCGAGTATAACAAAGTCCCCTGGTCGAGTATAACAAAGTCCCCTGTTCGAGTATAACAAAGTCCTCTGATCGAGTATAACAAAGTCCCCTAATGGAGTATAACAAAGGCCCTTGATCGAGTATAATAAAGGCCATTAATCGAGTTTAACAAAGTCCCTTGATCGAGTATAACAAAGCCCCTGATCGAGTAAAACAAAGTCCCCCGATCGAGTATAACAAAGTCCTCTGATCGTGTATAACAAAGTCCCAGGATCGAGTATAACAAAGGCCCCTGATCGAGTATAACAAAGTCCCCTGGTCGAGTATAACAAAGTCCCCTTATCGAGTATAACAAAGTCCCCTAGTCAAGTATTACAAATTCCCCTGATCAGGTATAACAAAAGTACAATGGGGTATAACAAAGTCTCCTGATCGAGGTATAATAGAGGCCCTGATCGAGTATAATAACAAAGTCCCTGATAGAGTATAACAAGTCCCTAATCGAGAATAACAAAGTCCCTGGTCAGAATAGTAGTGTCCCATGATCGAGTATAACAAAGCTTCCCTCATCGATTGCCGACCAAAAGGCCCTGATGAGTATAACAAAGACGCTGATGGAGTATAACAAAGTCCCTGATAAATTATAACCACAAAGGCCCTCATCAGTATAAAAGAAAGCCACCTGATCCGGATATTACAAAGTCCTGATCGAGTATTATAACTATGTCCCTGATCCGGAGAATAACAAAGTCCCCTAATCGAGTATAACAAAGTCCACTGGTCGAGTATATCAAAGCCCCCTGATCGAGTATAACAAAGTCCCCTGATCGAGTATAACAAAGTCCTCTTGTCGAGCATAACAAAGGCCCCTGATCGAGTATAACAAAGTCCCCTGATCGAGTATAACAAAGTCCCCTGGTTGAGTAAAACAAAGTCCCCTGATCGAGTATAACAAAGTCCCCTTAACGAACATAACAAAGGCCCCTGGTCGAGTATAACAAAGCCCCCCTGATCGAATATTACAAAGTCCAGTGATCAAGTATAACAAAGTCCTCTGATCGAGTATAACAAAGTCCCCTGGTTGAGTATAACAAAGGCCCCTGATGGAGTATAACAAAGAGCCTGATGGAGTATAACAAAGTCCCCTGATCAAGGAAAACAAAGCCCCCTGGTCGAGTATGACAAAGTCCTCTGATCGAGTATAACAAAGTCCATTGATCGAGGATAACAAAGGCCCCTGATCGAGAAAACAAAGGCCTCCGTTTGAGTATAACAATGCCCAGTGATCGAGTATAACACATCCCCTGATCGAGTATAACATATCCCCTGATCGTGTATAACAAAGTTCCCTGGTCGAGTATAGTAATGTCCCCTCATCGAGTATAACAAAGTCCCCTAATCGAGAATAACAAAGTCACCTGGTCGAGATAGTAGTGTCCCATGATCGAGTATAACAAAGCCCCCTCATCAAGTATGACAAAGGCCCCATTTGGAGTATAACAAAGACAGCTGATGGAGTATAACAAAGTCCCTTGGTCGAGTATAACAAAGGCCCCTCATCGAGTATAAGAAAACCCCCTCATCGGATATTACAAAGTCCCCTGGTCGAGTATAACAAAGTCCCCTGATCGAGGATAACAAAGCCCCCTCATTGAGTATATTTATGTCCCCTGATCGAGTATAACAAAGTCCCCTGATCGAGTATAACAAAGTCCCCTCATCGAGTATAACAAATTCCCCTGATCAAGTATAACAAAGTCCCCTGATCGAGGAAAACAAGGCCCCTGATCGAGTCCCCATCAGAGTATCACAGTCCCCCCAGGTTGAATATAACAATGGCCCTAGATCGAGTAAAACAAAGCCAAATCATCGAGAATAACAAAGTCCCCTAATCGAGTATAACAAAGTCCCCTGGTCGAGTATATCAAAGCCCCCTGATCGAGTATAACAAAGTCCCCTGATCGAGTATAACAAAGTCTTCTGGCCGAGCATAACAGAGGCCCCTGATCGAGTATAACAAAGTCCCCTGATCGAGTATAACAAAGTCCCCTGGTCGAGTTAAACAAAGTCCCCTGATCGAGTATAACAAAGTCCCCTTATCGAGCATAACAAAGGCGACTGGTCGAGTATAACAAAGCCCCCCTGATCGAATATTACAAAGTCCAGTGATCAAGTATAACAAAGTCCTCTGATCGAGTATAACAAAGTCCCCTGGTCGAGTATAACAAAGGCCCCTGATGGAGTATAACAAAGACCCTGATGGAGTATAACAAAGTCCCCTGATCAAGGAAAACAAAGCCCCCTGGTCGAGTATGACAAAGTCCCCTGATCGAGTATAACAAAGTCCATTGATCGAGGATAACAAAGGCCCCTGATCGAGAAAAACAAAGGCCTCCGTTTGAGTATAACAAAGCCCAGTGATCAAGTATAACACATCCCCTGATCGAGTATAACATATCCCCTGATCGTGTATAACAAAGTTCCCTGGTCGAGTATAGTAATGTCCCCTCATCGAGTATAACAAAGCCTCCTGATCGAGTATAACAAAGTCCCCTGGTCGAGTATAACAAAGTCCCCTGATCGAGTATAACAAAGTCCTCTGATCGAGTATAACAAAGTCCTCTAATGGAGTATAACAAAGGCCCTTGATCGAGTATAATAAAGGCCATTAATCGAGTTTAACAAAGTCCCTTGATCGAGTATAAGAAAGCCCCTGATCGAGTAAAACAAAGTCCCCCGATCGAGTATAACAAAGTCCTCTGATCGTGTATAACAAAGTCCCCCGATCGAGTATAACAAAGGCCCCTGATCGAGTATAACAAAGTCCCCTGGTCGAGTATAACAAAGTCCCTTTATCGAGTATAACAAAGTCCCCTAGTCAAGTATTACAAATTCCCCTAATCGAGTATAACAAAGTCCCCTGGTCGAGTATAACAAAGTCTCCTGATCGAGTATAACAATGTCCCCTGGTCGAGTATAACCAAGGCCCCTGATCGAGAATAACAAAGTCCTCTGATCGAATATAACAAAGTCCCCTTATCGAGCATAACAAAGGCCCCTGGTCGAGCATAACAAAGCCCCCAAGATCAAATAATACAAAGTCCCCTGATCAAGTATAACAAAGTCCCCTGATCGAGTATAACAAAATCCTCTGGTCGAGTATAACAAAGGCCCCTAATGGAGCATAACGAAGTCCCTGATGGAGTATAACAAAGTCCGCTGATCGAGGAAAACAAGGCCCCTGATCGAGTATAACAAAGTCCCCTGATCGAGTATAATAAAGGCCCCTGATCGAGTATAACAAATTCCCCCGATCGAGCCTAACAAAGACCCCTGGTCGAGTATAACAAAACCACCTGATCGAATATAACAAAGTCCCCTGGTTGAGTATAACCAAGCCCCCTCATCGTGTATAGCAAAGTCCCCTGATCGAGTATAACAAATTCCCCTGATCGAGTATTACAAAGGCCCCCGGTTGAGTATAACAAAGCCTCCTGACTGAGTATAACAAAGTCCCCTGATCGAATATAACAAAGCCCCCTGAACGAGTATAACAAAGTCCCTTTATCGAGTATAACAAAGTCTCCTGATCGAGTATAGCAAAGTCCCCTAGTCGAGTATAACAAAGTCCCCTGATCTAGTACAACAAAGTCTCCTGATCGAGTATAACAAAGGCCCCCGTTTGAGTATATTAAAGTCTCCTGATCGAGTATAACAAAGCCCAATCATCGAGTATAACAAAGTCCCCTGAAGGAGTATAACAAAGTCCCCTGATCGAGTATAACACAGTCCCCTGATCGAGGATAACAAAGCCCCCTAATCGAGTATAACAAAGTCCCCTAATCGAGAATAACAAAGTCCACTGGTCGAGATAGTAATGTCCCATGATTGAGTATAACAAAGCCCCCTCATCGAGAATGACAAAGGCCCCTGATAGAGTATAACAAAGACAGCTGATGGAGTATAACAAAGTCCCTTGGTCGAGTATAACAAAGGCCCCTCATCGATTATAATAAAGCCCCCTGATCGGATATTACAAAGTCCCTCATCGAGTATAACTATGTCCCCTGATCGAGTATAACAAAGTCCCCTGATCGAGTATAACAAAGACCCCTGATCGAGTATAACAAAGTCCCCTGATCGAGTAAAACAAAGTCCCCTGATCGAGTATAACAAAGCCCCCTGATCGAATATAACAAAGACCCCTGATCGAGTATAACAAAGTCCCCTGATCGAGTAAAACAAAGTCCCCTAATAGAGTATAACAAAGGCCCTTGATCGAGTATAATAAAGGCCATTAATCGAGTTTAACAAAGTCCCTTGATCGAGTATAACAAAGTCCCTGATCGAGTAAAACAAAGTCCCCCGATCGAGTATAACAAAGTCCTCTGATCGAGTATAACAAAGTCCCCCGATCCAGTATAACAAAGGCCCCTGATCGAGTATAACAAAGTCCCTTGGTCGAGTATAACAAAGTACCTTTATCGAGTATAACAAATTCCCCTGATCAAGTATAACAAAGTCCTCTGGTCGAGTATAACAAAGTCCTTTGGTCGAGTATAACCAAGGCCCCTGATCGAGAATAACAAAGTCCCCTGATCGCATATAACAAAGTCCCCTTATCGAGCATAACAAAGGCCCCTGGTCGAGCATAACAAAGCCCCCCTGACCGAATAATACAAAGACCCCTGATCAAGAATAACAAAGTCCCCTGATCGAAAATAACAAAGTCCCCTGGTCGAGTATAACAAAGGCCCCTGATCGAGTATAACAAAGTCCTCTGATCGAGTATACCAAATTCCCCTGATCGAGTATAACAAAGGCCCCGGGTTGAGTATAACAAAGCCTCCTGACTGAGTATAACAAAGTCCCCTGATCGAGTATAACACATCCCCTGATCGTGTATAACAAAGTTACCTGGTCGAGCATAAGAAAGCCCCCCTGACCGAATAATACAAAGTCCCCTGATCTAGTATAACAAAGTCCCCTGATCGAAAATAACAAAAACCCCTGGTCGAGTACAACAAAGGCCCCTAATGGAGAATAACAAAGACCCTGATGGAGTATAACAAAGTCCCCTGATCGAGGAAAACAAAGCCCCCCCTAATCGAGAGTATAACAAGGTCCCTAGTCGAGTATAACCAAAGTCCCCAATTAAAGAGCATAACAAAAGACTGATCGGGTATAACAAAAGTCACCTGATCTAATTATAACAAAAGTCCCTGTTGAGTATAACAAAGCCCCTGATCGAGTATAAAGTCCTCTGATCGGGTACCAAATTCTGATCAAGCAGTATAACAAAGGCCGGGTTGAGTAACAAAAGCCTCCTGACCCAGAGTATAACAAAGTCCCTGATGGGAAGTATAACATATCCTGATGGAGTAGTAAAACAAAGCAGTAGGAGTATAGTAATGTCCCTGATGTCCAGGTAAAACAAACGCCCCTCATCAAGTATAACAAAATGTCCCTTATCAGGCATAACAAAGGCCCTGGTCGAGTATATAAAAGCCCCCCCTCATGAATATTACAGAGTCCCCAAATCAAGGTATAACAAAGCGGTGATACGGTATAACACGCCACCTGATCGAGAATAGCATATCCCCTGATCGTGTATAACAAAGTTCCCTGGTCGAGTATAGTAATGTCCCTGATCGAGTATAAGAAAGCCTCCTGATCGAGTATAACAAAGTCCCCTGGTCGAGTATAACAAAGTCCCTGATCGAGTGTAACAAAGTCATCTGATCGAGTATAACAAAGTCCCCTAATCGAGTATAACAAAGGCCCTTGATCGAGTATAATAAAGGCCATTAATCGAGTTTAACAAAGTCCCTTGGTCGATGATAACAAAGCCCCTGATCGAGTAAAACAAAGTCCCCCGATCGAGTATAAGAAAGTCCTCTGATCGTGTATAACAAAGTCCCCCGATCGAATATAACAAAGGCCCCTGATCGAATATAACAAAGTCCCCTGGTCGAGTATAACAAAGTCCCCTTATCGAGTATAACAAAGTCCCCATGTCAAGTATTACAAATTCCCCTGATCGAGTATAACAAAGTTCCCTGGTCGAGTATAACAAAGTCTCCTGATCGAGTATAACAAAGGCCCTGATCGAGTATAACAAAGTCTCCTGATCGAGTATAGCAAAGTCCCCTAGTCGAGTATAACAAAGTCCCCTGATCTACTACAACAAAGTCTCCTGATCGAGTATAACAAAGGCCCCCGTTTGAGTATAATAAAGTCTCCTGATCGAGTATAACAAAGTCCCATGATCGAGTATAACACATCCCCTGATCGAGTATAACAAAGCCCAATCATCAAGTATAACAAAGTCCCCTGAAGGAGTATAACAAAGTCCCCTGATCGAGTATAACACAGTCCCCTGATCGAGGATAACAAAGCCCCCTAATCGAGTATAACAAAGTCCCCTAATCGAGAATAACAAAGTCCACTGGTCGAGATAGTAATGTCCCATGATTGAGTATAACAAAGCCCCCTCATCGAGTATGACAAAGGCCCCTGATAGAGTATAACAAAGACAGCTGATGGAGTATAACAAAGTCCCCTGGTCGAGTATAACAAAGGCCCCTCATCGATTATAATAAAGCCCCCTGATCGGATATTACAAAGTCCCTCATCGAGTATAACTATGTCCCCTGATCGAGTATAACAAAGTCCCCTGATCGAGTATAACAAAGACCCCTGATCGAGTATAACAAAATCCCCTGATCGAGTAAAAAAAGTCCCCTGATCGAGTATAACAAAGCCCCCTGATCGAGTATAACAAAGTCCTCTGATCGAGTATACCAAATTCCCCTGATCGAGTATAACAAAAACCCGGGTTGAGTATAACAAAGCCTCCTGACTGAGTATAACAAAGTCCCCTGATCGAGTATAACATATCCCCTGATCGTGTAAAACAAAGTTACTTGGTCGAGTATAGTAATGTCCCCTGATCGAGTAAAACAAAGGCCCCTCATCAAGTATAACAATGTCCCCTTATCGAGCATAACAAAGGCCCCTGATCGAGTATAACAAAGCCTCCTGATCGAGTATACCAAAGCCCCTGGTCGAGTATAACAAAGTCCCCTGATCGAGTATAACAAAGTCCTCTGATCGAGTATAACAAAGTCCCCTAATCGAGTATAACAAAGGCCCTTGATCGAGTATAATAAAGGCCATTAATCGAGTTTAACAAAGTCCCTTGATCGAGTATAACAAAGTCCCTTGATCGAGTATAACAAAGTCCCTGATCGAGTAAAACAAAGTCCCCCGATCGAGTATAACAAAAGTCCTCTGATCTCATTGTATAACAAAAGTCCCCGATCAGTATAACAAAGGCCCTTGATCGAGTATAACAAAGTCCCTTGATCGAGTATAACAAAGTCCCTGATCGAGTAAAACAAAGTCCCCCGATCGAGTATAACAAAGTCCTCTGATCGTGTATAACAAAGTCCCCCGATCCAGTATAACAAAGGCCCCTGATCGAGTATAACAAAGTCCCCTGGTCGAGTATAACAAAGTCCCTTTATCGAGTATAACAAAGTCCCCTATTCAAGTATTACAAATTCCCCTGATCGAGTATAACAAAGTTCCCTGGTCGAGTATAACAAAGTCTCCTGATCGAGTATAACAAAGGCCCTGATCGAGTATAACAAAGTCTCCTGATCGAGTATAGCAAAGTCCCCTAGTCGAGTATAACAAAGTCCCCTGATCTAGTACAACAAAGTCTCCTGATCGAGTATAACAAAGGCCCCCGTTTGAGTATAATAAAGTCTCCTGATCGAGTATAACAAAGTCCCATGATCGAGTATAACACATCCCCTGATCGAGTATAACAAAGCCCAATCATCGAGTATAACAAAGTCCCCTGAAGGAGTATAACAAAGTCCCCTGATCGAGTATAACACAGTCCCCTGATCGAGGATAACAAAGTCCACTGGTCGAGATAGTAATGTCCCATGATTGAGTATAACAAAGCCCCCTCATCGAGTATGACAAAGGCCCCTGATAGAGTATAACAAAGACAGCTGATGGAGTATAACAAAGTCCCCTGGTCGAGTATATCAAAGGCCCCTGATGGAGTATAACAAAGACCCTGATGGAGTATAACAAAGTCCCTGATCGAGGAAAACAAAGCCCCCAGATCGAGTAAAACAAAGTCCCCTCATCGAATATAACAAAGTCCCTTGATCGGGTATAACAAAGGCCTCTCATCGAGTATAAAAAAGGCCCCCGGTTGAGTGTAACAAAGACATCCTGATCGAGTATAGCAAAGTCCCCTGATCGAGTATAACACATCCCCTAATCGAGTAAAACATATCCCCTGATCGTGTATAACAAAGTTCCCTGGTCGAGTATAGTAATGTCCCCTGATCGAGTATAACAAAGCCCCCTGATCGAGAATAACAAAGTCCCCTGGTCAAGTATAACAAAGTCCCCTGATCGAGTATAACAAAGGCCCTTGATCGATTATAATAAAGGCCCCTAATCGATTATATGAAAGTCCCCTGATCGAATATAGAACAGTCCCCTGATCGAGTAAAACAAAGTCCCCTGGTGAGAGTTTAACAAAGTCCCTTGATCGAGTATAACAAAACCCCCTGATCGAGTAAAACAAAGTCCCCCGATCGAGTATAAAAAAGTCCTCTGATCGAGTATAACAAAGTTATCTGGTCGTGTATAACAAAGTCCCCTGGTCGAGTATAACAAATTCCCCTGATCGAGTATAACAAAGTCCCCTGTTCGAGTATAACAAATTCCCCTGCTCAAAGTGTAACAAAGTCCCCTGGTTGAAACAAAGGCCATGATCATGATCGAGTATAACAAAGGCCCCAGATCGAGTATAACAAAGTCCGCTGATCGAGTATAACAAAGTCCCCTAGTCGAGTATAAAAAATTCCCCTCATCGAGTATAACAAAGTCCCCTGGTCGCGTGTAACAAAGACCCTGGTCGAGTATAACAAAGTCCCCTGGTCGAGTATAACCAAGACCCCTGATCGAGAATAACAAAGTCCCCTGATCGAATATAACAAAGTCCCCTCATCGAGTATAACAAAGTCCCCTGGTCGCGAATAACAAAGTCCCCTGATCGAGTATAACAAAGCCCCCCTCATCGAATATTACAAAGTCCCTGATCAAGTATAACAAAGTCCCCTGATCGAGGAAAACAAAGCCCCCAGATCGAGTATAACAAAGTCCCCTGATCGAGTATATCAAAGGCCCCTGATCGAGTATAACAAAGTCGCGTGATCGAGCACAACAAAGACCCTGGTCGAGTATAACAAAACCACCTGATCGAGTATAACAAAGTCCCCTGGTTGAGTATAACAAAGCCCCCTAATCGAGTATAACAAAGTCCCCTAATCCAGTATAACAAATTCCCCTGATCGAGTATAACAAAGTCCTGTTATCGAGTATAACAAAGTCCAATAGTCGAGTTTAACAAATTCCCCTCATCGAGTATAACAAAGTCCCCTGGTCGCGTATAACAAAGTCCCCTGGTCGAGTATAACACAGTCCCCTGGTCGAGTATAACCAAGGCTGCTGATCGAGAATAACAAAGTCCCCTGATCGAATATAACAGAGTCCTCTGATCGAGTATAACAAAGTTCCCTGGTCGTGTATAACAAAGCCCCCGGTTGAGTATAACAAAGCCTCCTAATCGAGTATAACAAAGTCCTGTGATCGAGTATATCACATCCCCTGATCGAGTATAACATATCCCCTGATCGTGTATAACAAAGTTCCCTGGTCGAGTATACTAATATCCCCTGATCGAGTATAACAAAGGCCCCTGATCGAGTATAACAAGCTCCCCTGGTCGAGTAAAACAAAGTCCCCTGGTCGAGTATAACCAAGGCCCCTGATCGAGAATAACAAAGTCCCCTTATCGAGCATAACAAAGGCCCCTGGTCGAGTATAACAAAGCCACCTGATCGAGTATAACAAAGTTCCCCTGGTTGAGTATAACAAAGCCCCCTTGATCAAGTATTACAAAGTCCCCTGATCGTGTATAACAAAGTCCCCTAATCGAGTATAACAAAGGCCCCCGGTTGAGTATAAGAAAGCCACCTAATCGAGAATAACAAAGTCCCCTGATCGAGTATAACACATCCCTTGATCGAGTATAACATATCCCTTGATCGTGTATAACAAAGTTTCCTGGTCGAGTATAGTAATGTCCCCTGATCGAGTATAACAAAGGCCCCTGATCGAGTATAGCAAAGTCCCCTTATCGAGCATAACAAAGGACCCTGGTTGAGTATAACAAAGCCCCCCTCATCGAATATTACAAAGTCCCCTGATCAAGTATAACAAAGTCCCCTGATCGAGTATAACAAAGACCCCTATTCGAGTATAACAAATGCCCCTAATGGAGTATAACAAAGACCCTGATGGAGTATAACAAAGTCCCCTGATCGAGGAAAACAAAGCCCCTGATCGAGTATAACAAAGTCCCCTTATCGAGTATAACAAAGTCCCCTGATCGAGTATAATAAAGCTCCCTGACCGAGTATAACAAAGTCCCCTGATCGAGTATATCAAACCCCCCTGGTCGAGTATAATAAAGGCCCTGATCGAGTATACCAAATTCTCATGATCGAGTATACCAAATTCCCCTGGTTCGATTATAACAAAAGCCCCTGATATAGTATAACAAATCCCCCTAATCGAGTGTAGCAAAGTCCCCTGATCGATTATAACAAAGGCCCCTAATCGAGTCTAACAAAGTCCCCTGATCGAGTATAGCAAAGGCCCTTGATCGAGTATAACAAATGCCCCTCATCGAGTATAACAAAGTCACCTAATCGAATATAACAAAGCCCCCTGATCGAGTATAACAAAGGCCACTGGTCGACCATAACAAAGGACCCTGGTCGAGTATAACAAAGTCCCCTGATCGAGTATAACAGGCCCATGATCGAGTATAACAAAGTCCCCTCATCGAGTAAAACAAAGTCCCCTGATCGAGTATATCAAAGCCCCCTGATCGAGTATAACAAAGTCCCCTGGTCGAGTATAACAAAGTCCCCTGATTGAGTATAACAAAGCCCCCCTGATCGAATATTACAAAGTCCCCTTTCAAGTATAACAAAGTCTCCTGATCGAGTATAACAAAGAGCCCTGGTCGAGTATAACATAGGCCCATGATAGAGGATAACAATGTCCCTGATGGAGTCTAACAAAGTCCCCTGATCGAGGAAAACAAAGCCCCATGATCGAGTATACCAAAGTCCCCTGATCGAGTATAACAAAGTCCCTTGATCGAGTATAACAAAGGCCCCTGATCGAGTAAAACAAAGGCCCCCGGTTGAGTGTAACAAAGCCTCCTGATCGAGTATAACAAAGTCACCTGATCGAGTATAACACATCCCCTGATAGAGTATAACATATCCCCTGATTTTGTGTATAACAAAGTTCCCTGGTCGAGTATAGTAATATCCCCTGATCGAGTATAACAAAGCCCCCTCATCGAGTATAACAAAGTCCCCTGTTTGAGTGTAATAAAGTCCCGTGATCGAGTATACGAAAGTCCTCTGATCGAGTATAACAAAGTCCACTGATTGGGTATAACAAAGTCCTCTAATCGAATATAACAAAGTCCAATGGTCGTGTATAACAAAGTCCCCTGGTCGAGTATAACAAATTCCCCTGATCGAGTATAACAAAGTCCCCTGGTCGAGTATAACAAATTCCTCTTATCGAGTATAACAAAGTCCCCTGGATGAGTATAACAATGGCCCATGATTGAGTATAACAAAGTCCCCTGATCGATTATGACAAAGGCCCTTGATCGATTATTACAAATTCCCCTGATCGAGTATAACAAAGTCCCCTGGTCGAGTATAACAAAGTCCCCTGGTCGAGTATAACAAAGGCTCCCGGTTGAGTATAACAAAGCCTCCTGACTGAGTATAACAAAGACCCCTGATCGAGTATAACACATCCCCTGATCGACTATAACATATCCCCTGAACGTGTATAACAAAGTTCCCTGGTCGAGTATAGTAATGTCCCGTCATCGAGTATAACAAAGGACCCTCATCGAGTATAAAAAAATCCCCTGATCGAGTATAACAAAGTTCCCTTATCGAGTATAACAAAGTCCCCTGGTCGAGTATAACAAAGGCCCCCGGTTGAGTATAACAAAGCATCCTGATCGAGTATAGCAAAGTCCCCTGATCGAGTATAACACATTCCATGATCGAGTAAAACATATCCACTGATGGTGTATAACAAAGTTACCTGGTCGAGTATAGTAATGTCCCCTGATCGAGTATAATAAAGCCCCCTGATCGAGTATAACAAAGTCCCCTGCTCAAGTATAACTAAGTCCCCTAATCGAGTATAACAACGTCCTCTGATCGAGTATAACAAAGTCCCCTGATCGAATAGAAAACAGTTGCCTCATCGAGTAAAAGAAAGTCACCCCGATCGAGTATAACAAAGTCCTCTGATCGAGTAAAACAAAGCTCCCTGGTCGTGAATAACAAAGTCCCCTGGTCGAGTATAACAAATTCCCCTGGTTCGAGTATAATAAAAGCCCCTAATATAGTATAACAAAGGCTCCTGATCGAGTATAACAAAGTCCCCTGATCGAGCATAACAAAGGCCCCTGGTCGAGTATAACAAGGTCTCATGATCGAGTATAACAAATTCCCCTGGTTCGAGTATAATAAAAGCCCCTGATAGAGTTTAACAAAGGCTCCTGATCGAGTATAACAAAGTCCCCTGATCGAGCATAACAAAGGCCCCTGGTCGAGTATAACAAAGCCCACTGATCGAGTCTAACAAAGTCCCCTGATCGAGTATAGCAAAGGCCCTTGATCGAGTTTAAGAAATGCCCCTCATCGAGTATAACAAAGTCCTCTAATCGAATATAACAAAGCCCATTGATCGAGAATAACAAAGGCCACGGGTCGAGCATAACAAAGGACACAGGTCGAGTATAACAAAGTCCCCTGATCGAGTATAACAAAGGCCCCTGATGGAGTATAACAAAGACCCTGATGGAGTATAACAAAGTCCCCTGATCGAAGAAAACAAAGTCCACTGATCGAATATAACAAAGTCCCTTGATCGAGTATAACAAAGGCCCCTCATCGAGTATAACAAAGGCCCCCGGTTGAGTGTAACAAAGACATCCTGATCGAGTATAGCAAAGTCCCCTGATCGAGTATAACACATCCCCTGATCGAGTAAAACATATCCCCTGATCGTGTATAACAAAGTTCCCTGGTCGAGTATAGTAATGTCCCCTGATCGAGTATAACAAAGCCCCCTGATCGAGTATAACAAAGTCCCCTGGTCAAGTATAACAAAGTCCTGATCAGGTAAAACAAAATTTCAATTAGGTATAACAAAGTCCCTTGATCGAGTATAACAAAATTTATCAGTTGATTAAACAGAATCCCCCGATCGAGTATAACAAAGCCCTCTGATCGAGTATAACAAAGTTATCTGGTCGTGTATAACAAAGTCCCCTGGTCGAGTATTACAAATTCCCCTGATCGAGTATAACAAAGTCCCCTGGTCGGGTATAACAAATTCCCCTGATCGAGTATAACAAAGTCCCCTGGTTGAGTATAACAAGGGCCCATGGTCGAGTATAACAAAGGCCCCTGATCGAGTATAACAAAGTCCCCTGATCGAGTATAACAAAGTCCTGTTATAAAGAGGTATAACAAAGTCCCCTAGTCGAGTATAACTAATTCCCCTCATCGAGTATAACAAAGTCCCTTGGTCGCGTTTAACAAAGTCCCCTGGTCGAGTATAACAAAGTCCCCTGGTCGAGTATAACCAAGACCCCTGATCGAGAATAACAAAGTCCCCTGATCGAATATAACAAAGTCCCTTCATCGAGTATAACAAAGTCCCCTGGTCGCGTATAACAAAGTCCCCTGGTCGAGTATAACAAAGTTCCCTGGTCGTGTATAACAAAGCCTCCGGTTGAGTATAACAAAGTCCCCTGATCGTGTATAACAAAGTCCCCTAATCGAGTATAACAAAGGCCCCCAGTTGAGTATAAGAAAGCCTCCTAATCGAGTATAACAAAGTCCCCTGGTTTAGTATAACACATCCCCTGATCGAGTATAACATATCCCTTGATCGTGTATAACAAAGTTTCCTGGTCGAGTATAGTCATGTCCCCTGATCGAGTATAACAAAGGCCCCTGATCGATAATAACAAAGTCCCCTGATCGAGTATAACAAAGCCCCCCTGATCGAATATTACAAAGTCCCCTGATCAAGTATAACAAAGTCCCCTGATCGAGGAAAACAAAGCCCCCAGATCGAGTATAACAAAGTCCCCTGATCGAGTATATCGAAGGCCCCTGATCGAGTATAACAAAGTCGCGTGATCGAGCACAACAAAGACCCCTGGTCGAGTATAACAAAACTGATCGAGTAGAACAAAGTCCCCTGGTTGAGTATAACAAAGCCCCCTAATCGAGTATAACAAAGTCCCCTAATCCAGTATAACAAATTCCCCTGATCGAGTATAACAAAGTCCTGTTATCGAGTGTAACAAAGCCCCCTAATCGAGTATAACAAAGTCCCCTGGTCGCGTATAACAAAGTCCCCTGATCAAGTATAACAAAGTCCCCTGATCGAATATAACAAAGTCCTCTGATCGAGTATAACAAAGTTCCCTGGTCGTGTATAACAAAGCCCCCGGTTGAGTATAACAAAGCCTCCTAATCGAGTATAACAAAGTCCTGTGATCGAGTATAACAAAGTCCCTGGTCGCAGCCTAGCAAGAGTCCCTGATTAAAGCAACACAGTCCTGGTCGGCGAGTATAACCAAGGACCCTGATCGAATAACAAAAGTCCCCTGATCGAGTATTACATATCCCCTGATCGTGTATAACAAAGTTCCCTGGTCGAGTATACTAAAATCCCATGATCGAGTATAACAAAGGCCCCTGATCGAGTATAACAAACTCCCCTGGTCGAGTAAAACAAAGTCCCTGGTCGAGTATAACCAAGGCCCCTGATCGAGAATAACAAAGTCCCCTTATCGAGAGCATAACAAAGGCCCCTGGTCGAGTATAACAAAGCCACCTGATCGAGTATAACAAAGTTCCCCTGGTTGAGTATAACAAAGCCCCCTTGATCGAGTATTACAAAGTCCCCTGATCGTGTATAACAAAGTCCCCTAATCGAATATAACAAAGGCCCCCGGTTGAGTATAAGAAAGCCACCTAATCGAGAATAACAACGTCCCCTGATCGAGTATAACACATCCCCTGATCGAGTATAACAAATCCCTTGATCGTGTATAACAAAGTTTCCTGGTCGAGTATACTGTAGTAATGTCCCCTGATCGAGTATAACAAAGGCCCCTGATCGAGTATAGCAAAGTCCCCTTATCGAGCATAACAAACGACCCTGGTTGAGTATAACAAAGCCCCCCTCATCGAATATTACAAAGTCCCCTGATCAAGTATAACAAAGTCCCCTGATCGAGTATAACAAAGACCCCTATTCGAGTATAACAAATGCCCCTAATGGAGTATAACAAATGCCCCTAATGGAGTATAACAAAGTCCCCTGATTGAGGAAAACAAAGCCCCCTGATCGAGTATAACAAAGTCCCCTTATCGAGTATAACAAAGTCCCCTGATCGAGTATAATAAAGCTCCCTGACCGGGTATAACAAAGTCCCCTGATCGAGTATATCAAACCCCCCTGGTCGAGTATAATAAAGGCCCTGATCGAGTATACCAAATTCCCCTGGTTCGATTCTAACAAAAGCCCCTGATATAGTATAACAAATCCCCCTAATCGAGTGTAGCAAAGTCCCCTGATCGATTATAACAAAGGCCCCTAATCGAGTCTATCAAAGTCCCCTGATCGTGTATAGCAAAGGCCCTTGATCGAGTATAACAAATGCCCCTCATCGAGTATAACAAAGTCACCTAATCGAATATAACAAAGCCCCCTGATCGAGTATAACAAAGGCCACTGGTCGACCATAACAAAGGACCCTAGTCGAGTATAACAAAGTCCCCTGATCGAGTATAACAAAGCCCAATCATCGAGTATAACAAAGTCCCCTAATCCAGTATAACAAATTCCCCTGATCGAGTATAACAAAGTCCTGTTATCGAGTATAACAAAGCCCCCTAATCGAGTATAACAAAGTCCCCTGGTCGCGTATAACAAAGTCCCCTGATCGGTATATACATCCGCTGATAAGTATGACATATCACACCCTGATCGTGTATAACAAAAGTTCCCTGGTCAAGTATGATATCCCTGATCATGAGTATAACAAAGCCCCCTGATCGAGTATACCAAAGTCCCCTGTTTGAGTATAACAAAGTCCCCTGATCGAGTATACCAAAGTCCTCTGATCGAGTATAAAAAAGTCCACTGATCGGGTATAACAAAGGCCCTTGATCGAGTATAATAAAGGACCGTCATCGAGTTTAACAAAGTCCCTTGATCGAGTATATCAAAGCCCCTTGATCTAGTAAAACAAAGTCACTCGATCGAGAATAACAAAGTCCTCTGATCGAATATAAGAAAGTCCAATGGTTGTGTATAACAAAGTCCCCTGGTCGAGAATAACAAATTCCCCTGATCGAGTATAACAAAGTCCCCTGATCGAGTAGAACAAATTCCTCTTATCGAGTATAACAAAGTCCCCTGGATGAGTATAACAATGGCCCATGATTTAGTATAACAAAGTCCCCTGATCGATTATGACAAAGGCCCTTGATCGATTATTACAAATTCCCCTCATCGAGTATAACAAAGTCCCCTGTTCGAGTATAACAAAGTCCCCTGGTCGAGTATAAAAAAGTCCCCTGGTCGAGTATAACCAAGGCCCCTGATCGAGAATAACAAAGTCCTCTGACCGAATATAACAAAGTTCCCTGGTCGAGTATAACAAAGGCTCCCGGTTGAGTATAAGAAAGCCTCCTGACTGAGTATAACAAAGACCCCTGATCGAGTATAAACTTGCATCCCTGATCGAGGTATAACATATCCCCTGATAGCGTAACAAGTTCCTGGTAAATTATAAATAATGTCCCTCATCGAGTAAAACAAAGTCCCCTGATCGAGTATAACAAAGTCCCCTTATCGAGTATAACAAAGTCCCCTGGACGAGTATAACAAAGGCCCCCGGTTGAGTATAACAAAGCATCCTCATTGAGTATAGCAAAGTCCCCTGATCGAGTATACCAAAGTCCTCTGATCGAGTATAACAAAGTCCACTGATCGGGTATAACAAAGGCCCCTAATCGAGTTTAACAAAGTCCCTTGATCGAGTATAACAAAGCCCGCTGATCCAGTAAAACAAAGTCCCCCGATCGAGTATAACAAAGTCCTCTGATCGAATATAACAAAGTCCAATGGTCGTGTATAACAAAGTCCCCTGGTCGAGTATAGCAAATTCCCCTGATCGAGTATAACAAAGTCCCCTGGTCGAGTATAACAAATTCCTCTTATCTAGTATAACAAAGTCCCCTGGATGAGTATAACAATGGCCCATGATTGAGTATAACAAA
>NW_024729241.1:0-42151 GCF_018991925.1 Homarus americanus
CATGGAGTCTGAGGTGCACCAGAGAGTGCATGAGGTGTACCTTTAGTGCTTTCCAGAGCTGGGTACATGGGAGTGTCGGATATGTACCAGGAGGTCAGAGGAATCTGGGAGTGTCAAAGGCAAATCTGGGAGGCCAGGGTGTACCAGGAGGTCAGTGGAGCAATCTGGGAGGCTCAAGGGTGCACCTGGGAGGTCAGAGTGTACCTGGAGTGTCTGAGGTGCACCTGGAGTGTCAGAGGTGTACCTGGGAGAGTCAGTGTACCTCAGGGAGGTCAGTGGAGTACCTGGGAGTGTCGGAGGTGTTCCTAAGAGTGTCAGAGGTGCACCTGGGAGGTCAGAGGTGTACCTGGGAGGTCAGGAGGGTGTACTCTGGGAGGTCAGATGTGTACCCTGGGATGTCTGGGGTGCACCTGGGAGCATCTTGAGGTGCACCTGGGAGTGTCAGAGGAACACCTGAGAGTGTCAGAGGTGTACATGGGAGTGCCCATGTGCACCTGAGAGTGTCAGAGGTGTGCACCTAGGAGTGTGTGTGGGGTGCACCTTTGGAGGTCAGGAGGTGTACTTGGGAGGCCAGGGGTGCACCTGGGAGGTGAATGTACCTGGGAGTGTCTGAGGTGTCCCTGGGAGTGTCAGAGGAGCACCTGGGAATGTCAGAGGTGTAAATGGGAGGTCTTGGGTGTACCTGGGAGTGTCAGAGCTTGTACCTGGGAGTGTTAGAGGTACCTGGGAGTGTCAGATGCACCTGGGAGTGTCTAAGGTGTACCTGGGAGTGTCTGAGGTGCACCTGGGAGGCCAGGGGGAGAACTAGGGAGAGGCAGGTGTTACCTGGGAGTTTCAGGAGGTATAACTGGGAGTGTCGGAGGTGTATCTGGGAGTATCAGGTGTACTCTGGGAGTGTCAGAGAGGTGTACCAGGGAGGCTCAGAGGTAATCCAGGAGTGTCAGGGGTGAACCAGGGAGTGTCTCAGGTGCACCTGGAGCATTGGAGGTGCAATCTGGGAGCATCGGAGGTGCACCTGGGAGCATCAGAGTTGCACCTGGGAGTGTCAGAGGTGCACCAGGAGGCTCAGTGGAGCACCTGGGAGGCCAGCTGCGCACCTGGGAGCATCGAGGTGTACATGGGAATATCGGAGGTGTACCTTGGAGTGCCAAAGGTGTACCTGGGAATCGTCAGGAGGTGTGTACCTGGGAGCATCAGATGTGTACCAGGGAGTGCCCAGTGGAGTACCTGGGAGTGTCAGAGGTGTGCCTGGGAGGGCAGAGGTGCACCTTGGGAGGTCAGGGGCATGTCTGGGAGGTCAGATGCACCCTTGGGTGTACCAGAGGTAAAATCTGGGAGGTCAGAGGTGCACCTTGAGTGTGGAGAGATGGCACCTGGGAGTGTCGAAGGTGTATCTGGGAGGTCGGAGGTGCACCTGGGAGGAGTCAAAGGTGCAATCTGGGAGGTCAGAGGTGTACCTGGGAGTGTCAGCGGTGTACCTGGGAGTGTCTGAGGTGCACCTGAGAGGCCTAGTGGCACCTGGGGAGTGTCGGAGGTGCACCTGGGGAGTGTCAGGAGGTGCACCTGGCAGTGTCAAAGGCAGTGCACCTGGAGTGCTCAGAGGTGCACCTGGGAGGCTCGAGGTGTAACCTGAGGCCAGAGGTGTACCTGGGAGGCTCAGGAGGGGTGCACCTGGGAGGTCAGAGGAGTACCTGGGAAGGCTCAGCTTATAGGGCTTGGGAGTGGGCCAGGAGGTGCACCTGGGAGGCTCAGTGTGGTGCAACCTGGGAGGCCAGAGGTGTACCTGGCGTGTCATTGGTGCAATCTGGGAGCACTCAGAGGTGCACGTGGGAGACTCAGGAGGTGTGCCCTGAGCTCAGAGGCTACCTGGGAGGTCAGGGTGTACCCTGGGAGGTCAGGTGTAACTGGGAGGCCGGAGGTGTGTAATCTGAGAGCCAGGAGGTACCTGGGAGTGTCAGAGGTGCACCTGGGAGGTCTGGAGGTGTACATGGGGAGTGTCTGAGGTGTACCAGGAGGTTAGAGGAAAACCAGGGAGGTAAGAGGTGCACCTGGAGCATCGGAGGTGTACCTGGGGAGGAGGTGTACCTGGGAGTGTCCGAGGTGTACTTGGGAGGCCGGATGTGTACCTGGGAGGCCAGAGGTGTACCTCAGGGGAGTGTTAGGAGGTGTACTCCTGGGAGGTCAGAGGTTTTACCTGGGACTGAGGTGTACCTGGGAGCATCGGAGGTGTGTACCTGGGAGTGTCAGAGGTGTATCCTGGGGAGGTCGTGGGTGCACCCTGGAAGCTGGGGGTGTAATTGGGAGTGTTAGGGTGTAACTGGGAGTGTCTGGGGTGTACCTGGGAGGCCAGAGGTGCACCTGGGAGTAAGAGAGGGGTATACCAGGGAGTGTCAGTGGAGTACCTGGGAGTGTCAGGAGGTGTAGCCCCTGGGAGTGCTCAGGGGTGTACCTGGGAGGTCTGAGGTGTACCTGGGAGTGTCTGAGGTGCACCTGGGAGGTCAGAGGTGTACCTGGGAGGCCGGAGGTGTTCCTGAGAGTGTCAGAGGTACCTGGGAGGCCAGAGGCACCTCGGAGGTCAGATGTGTGTACCTGGGAGTGCACAGAGGAGTACCTGAGAGTGTCAGAGGTGTTCTGAGTGTCTGGGGTGTACCTGGAAATGCCAGAGGTGTAATCTGGGAGTGTCTTGGGGTTGTACCTCGGAGTGTCAGAGGCACTGGGAGGGGTCAGGGGTGCACCTGGGAGTGTCAGAGGTGCATTAGGAGGCTCAGTGGAGTTCCTGGGATGTCAGAGGTGTATTAGGGAGTGCCTGGTGGAGTACCTGGGAGGTCAAAGGTATTCCTGGGAGTATCGGAGGTACCTGGGAATATCGCATGTACCCAGAGTGCCAGAGGGGTGTACCACCAGGGAATGCCTGGGTGGAGCACCTGGGAGGCTCAGAGGTGTACCTGGGAGCATCAGAGGTGTACCTGGAGGCCGAGGTGTACCTGGGAGTGTGAGAAAGGCAGCCTGGGGAGGCTCTGAGGTGAACCTGGGAGTGTCGGAGGTGCACCTGGGAGTGTCAGGAGGTGTGCACCTGCAAGAGTCAGAGGTAACCCAAGGTCAGAGGCACCTGGGAGTGTCGGAGGTGCACCTGAGTGTCAGAGGTGCACCTGGAGTGTCAGATATGCACCTGGCAGTGTCAGCGGTGTCTGGGAGTGTCAGAGGTGTACCCTTAGGGAGGTCTGGGGCTGTTCTGGAGGTCAGGAGGTGTACCTGAGTGTCAGGGGTGTACTCTGGGACTGTCAGAGGAGTATCTGGTGCAGCGTCAAGGAGAATCTGGGAGGCCAGAGGTGTACCTTGGTAGTGTCAGTGGTGCACCTGGGAGGCCAGAGGTACCTGGGAGGTCAGAGGTGCACCTGGGAGGTCAGAGGTGTTCTGGGAGTGTCAGAGGTGTTCCTGGGAGGTCTGAGGTGTACCCTGGGAGTGTCGGAGGTGCACCTGGGAGTGTCAGAGGTGTACCTGGGAGTGTCGGAGACGCACCACGCAGGTCAGAAGAGCACCCTGGAAGTGGTCAGAGGGGTGGCACCTGGGAGCAGTCAGGGTGCACCTGGGGAGGTCAGATGCACCTGGGTGCACTCAGGAGGTGGCACCTGGGAGTGTCAGAGTTGTACCTGGGAGGAGAAGTGCACCTGGGAGTGCTCTGAAGGGGCACCTGGGAGGTCGGAGGTGTACCTGGGAGAGTCAAGGTGTACCTGGGAGTGTCAGAGGAGTACCTGGGAGTGCCCATGTGTACCTGGGAGCGTCTGAGGTGGCACCTGGGAGTGTCAGTGGTGTACCTGGGAGTGTCGGAGGTGTACCTGCGAGTGTCAGAGGTGTACCTGGTGCAAGCTTCATGGTGTACCTGGGAGTGTCAGAGGTGTACCTGGGAGGTCAGAGGTGGTGCACCTGGAGTGTCAGAGGAGCACCTGGGGAGCGTCAAAGGCGCAATCTGGGAGTGTCAGAGGTGCACCTGAGTGTCATTGGTGTACCTGGGAGTGCTCAGAGGTGTACCTGGAAGTATCAGGAGGTTTACCTCGAGTTTCAGGAGGTGTACCTGGGAGTGTCAGGGGTGCCTGGGAGTGCTCAGGGGTGTAACTGGGAGTGTCGGAGGTGTAACTGGGAGTCAGAGGTGTATCTGGGAGGCTGGGGAGGTGTACCTTGGGAGTGTCTGAGGTGTACACATGGGGAGTGTCTGAGGTGTACCTGGGAGGTCAGAGGAAACCAGGGCAAGCATGTGCCCTGGGAGTGTCAGAGGTGTACCTGGGAGTATCGTGGGGGTGTGTACCTGGGAGTGTCGGAGGTGTACCTGGAGTGTCTCGATGTGCACTGGGAGTGTCGGATGTGTACCAGGGGAGGTTAGAGGTGTACCTGGGAGTGTCAGAGGAACCAGGGAGTGTTAGAGAGCACCTGGGAGTGTCAGAGGTGCACCTGGGACTATCGGAGGTGTACCTTCTGGCATCGGAGGTGTACCTGGGAGTGTCAGAGGTGTAACTCGGGAGTATCAGAGGTGTATCTGGGAGTGTCGGTGTACCTGGAAGTGTCAGGGGTGTAACTGGGAGTGTTAGGTGTAACTGGGAGTGTCTGGGTGCACCTGGGAGGCCAGAGGTGTACCTGGGAGGCGAGGGTGTACCAGGAGGCCAGTGGAGCAATCTTGGGAGTGTCAGAGGTGCACCTGGTAGTGTCAGTGTACCTTGAGAGGTCTGAGTGTACCAGGGAGGTCAGGAGTACCTGGGAGGTCAGGCTGTGTGCCTGGGAGTATCGGAGGTGTACATGGAATATCGGAGGTGCAATCTGGGAGCCGTGCTGTGCACCTGAGGCCTCAGGAGGTGTACCTGGGAGACACTGTCAGGATGTGGGCACTAGGAGGCCAGTGAGTACCTGGGGAGTGTCAGAGGTGTGTGCCTGGGAGGGGTCAGAGGTGTACCTGGGAGGCCGGAGGTGTACCCAGGATGTGTCAGAGGAGTACCTGGAGAGTCAGGAGGTGTACTCTGGGAGACTGGGAGGTGTATCTGGGAGTGCTCAGGGTGTACCTGGGAGTGTCAGGGGTTTAATCTGGGAGCCAGGGGTGTAACTGGGAGGCCGGAGGTGTGTAACGGGAGGCTGAGGAGCACCTGGGAGTGTCAGAGGTGTACCTTGGGAGTATCAGAGGTGTGTCTGGGAGTGTCAGGGTGTACCTGGGAGGCTCAGGGGTGTACCTGGGAGGCCAGGGGTGCATCTGGGAGTGTCAGGGTGTTCCTGGGAGTGTCAGAGGTGCACCTGGGGAGGTCGGAGGTGTTCCTTGAGATCAGAGTGGCACCTGGGAGGAGGTGCACCTGGGAGGTCAGAGGTGTTCCAGTGTCTGAGGTGTACCAGGCGTATGAGGTGCACCTGGAAGTGTCAGAGGTACCTGGGAGTGTCGGCATGCAATGCAGGTCAGAAGAGTACCTGAAGGGTCAGGGAGGTGTACCTGGGAGGCCAGGGGTATACCTGGGAGTGCTCAGATGTACCTGGGTGTATCAGGAGGTGTGTACCTGGGAGGTCAGAGGTGTGTACCTGGAAGTGTGAGAAGGGTACCTGGGAGTGTCAAGGTGTATCTGGGAGGTCGGAGGGTGTACCTGGGAGGAGTCAAAGGTGCACCTGGGAGGCTCAGGAGGTGCACCTGGGAGGCTCAGCGGTGTACCTGGGAGGTCTGAGGTGTAAATCTTGGGTGAGTGTCAGTGGTGCAAATCTGGGAGGTCGAGGTGCACCTGGGAGGCCTCAGAGGTGCACCTGGCAGTGTCAGCGGTGTACCTGGTGTCAGCGGTGTACCTGGCAGTGTCAGCGGTGTACCCGGAGGTCAGAGGTGCACCTGGGAGTGTCAGGAGGTGTACCTGAGTGCCTGAGAGCCTGAGCGTCAAGGAGTAGCTGGGAGGCTGAGGCCCTGGAGTGTCAGTGGTGTACCTGGGAGGTCAGAGGTGGCAACACAGGAGTATCAGAGGTGTACCTTGGGAGTATCAGAGGTGTACCTCGGAGTTTCAGGAGGTGTACCTGGGAGTGTCAGGGGTGTACCTGGGAGTGTCAGGGTGTGTAACTGGGAGGCCGGAGGTGTAACTGGGAGAGTCAGAGGTGTCTGGGAGTGTCAGAGGTAAATCTGGGAGTGTCTGAGGGGTGTACATGGGAGTGTCTGAGTGCAAATCTTGGGAGGCCAGAGGAAAACCAGGGGAGTGTAAGAGGTGTACCTGGGAGGCTGGGAGGTGTACCTGGGAGTACTGAGGTGTACCTGGGAGTGCCGGAGGCACCTGGGAGGTCTCGGCAGGTGCTTGGGAGTGTCGGATGTGTACCTGAGGTCAGAGGTGTAACCAGGGAGTGCTGAGGTGTGTGCCTGGGAGTGTCAGAGGCTCTTACCTGGGACTATCGAGGTGTACCTGGGAGATCGGAGGGGTGTACCTGGGAGGCTCAGAGGTGCAACTGGGAGCATCAGGAGGCGTATCTGGGAGTGTCGGTGTACCTGAAGTGTCAGGGGTGTAATCAACTGGGAGTGTTAGGGTGTAACTGGGAGTGTCTTGGGGTGTACCTGGGAGGTCAGAGGTGTAAATCTTGGGAGTAAGAGAAACCAGGGAGGCCCAGTGGGAGCACCTGGGAGGCCTCAGAGAGGTGTACCTGGGAGGCCGCGTACCTGGGAGTGTCTGAGGTGCACCTGGGAGTGTCTGAGGTGCACCTGGGAGGCCAGAGGTGTACCTGGGAGTGTCGGAGGTGTTCCTGAGAGTGTCAGAGGCACTGGGAGTGTCAGGAGTGTGCACCCTTGGAGTGTCAGGATGTGTACCTGGGAGTGCCTGATATGCCCTGAGAGTGGGGTCAGAGGTGTTCCTGAGAGTGTCTGGGTGTACCTGGGAATGCTCAGAGGTGTACCTGGGAGTGTCTGGGGTTGCACTGGAGTGTCAGAGGCACCGGGAGTGTCAGGGGTGTACCTGGGAGGTCAGATAGTGTATTAGGGAGTGTCAGTGAGTACCCGGGAGTGTCAAAGGTGGTCCTTGGGAGACTGGATGCAATCTGGGAATACGCAGGTGCACCTGTGAGTGCCAGAGGTGTACCAGGGAATGTCAGTGAGTACCTGGGAGGCCAGGAGGTGCACCTGGGAGTATCAGAGGGTGTAACTGGGAGGCCAGAGGTGCACCTGGGAGTGTGAGAAGGCACCTGGGAGTGTCGGAGGCCAATCTGGGAGGCCGGAGGTGTACCTGGAGTGTCAGAGGTGTACCCGCAGTGAGAGTCAGGAGGGGTGCACCTGGGAGTGTCAGAGGTACCCTGAGTGTCGGAGGCAAAAATCTGGGAGTGTCAGAGGTGTACCTGGAGTGTCAGAGGTGTATCTGGCAGTGTCAGCGGTGTAATCTGGGAGTGTCAGAGGTGCACCTGGGAGGTCTGGGCCAGCACCTCGGAGTGTCAGAGGTGCACCTGGGAGTGTCAGGGTGCACCTGGACCGTCAGAGGAGCATCTGGTAGCCACTGGGGCCGAGAATCCTGGGGGAGTGTCAGAGGTGCACCTTGGTAGTGTCAGTGGTCTACCTGGGGAGTGTCAGAGGTGTGTCTGGGAGTGTCAGAGGCACCTGGGAGTGTCAGGAGGTGTTCTGGGAGTGTCAGGAGGTGTTCCTGGAGTGTCTGAGGTGTACCTGGGAGTGTCGGAGGTGTACCTGGAGTGTCAGAGGTGTACCTGGGAGTGTCGGAGATGTACCACGAGTGTCAGAAGAGTACCCTGAAGGCTGTGGAGGTGGGAGTGTCAGGGGTGTGTACCTGGGAGTGTCAGATGCACTGCGTATCAGAGGTGCACCTGGGAGGCTCAGAGCTGTACCTGGGATGGAGAAGTGTACCTGGGTGGAGGTCGAAGGTGTACCCTGGGAGTGTCGGAGGTGTACCTGGGAGTCAAAGGTGCACCTGGGGAGTGTCAGGAGGAGCACCTGGGAGGTCAGCGGTAATCTGGGAGTCTGAGGTGCACCTGGGAGTGTCAGTGGTGTACCTGGGAGAGTCGGAGGTGTAACCTGCGAGTGTCAGAGGTGTACCTGGCAGTGGTCAGCGGTGCACCTGGGAGGCTCAGAGGTGTACCTGGGAGGCCGGGAGGTACCTGGGAGGTCAGAGGAGCAACTGGGAGCGGGCCAAAGGCACCTGGGAGGCCGCCGAGGTGTACCTGGGAGGCCACAGTGTACCTGGGAGGCTGAGGTACCTGGAAGTATCAGAGGTTTTCTCGGAGGTCAGGAGGTGTACCTGGGAGGCCAGGGGTACCTGGGAGTGTCAGGGGTGTAACCGGGAGTGTCGGAGGCACCGGAGAGTCAGAGGTATCTGGGAGTGTCAGAGGTGTACCTGGGAGGTCTGAGGTGCACACTGGGAGTGTCTGAGGTGCAATCTGGGAGTGTAGGAGTGAAACCAGGAGTGTAAGAGGCACCTGGGAGTGTCAGGAGGTGTACCTGGGAGCATCGCGGGTGCACCTGGGAGTGTCGGAGGTGCACCTGGGAGGTCCGAGGTGCACTTGGGAGTGTCGGATGTGTACCTGAGTGTCAGAGGTGTACCAGGAGTGTTAGAGGTGCACCTGGAGTGTCAGAGGTGAAATCCAGGAGTGTTAGAGGAGCACCCGAGTGTCAGAGGTGCACCTGGGGAGCATCGGGTGTACCTGGGAGTGTCGGAGGTGTACCTGGGAGGTCCGGATGTGTACTTGGGAGGTCGGATGTGCACCTGGGAGGCCAGGAGGTGCACCAGGGAGGTTAGAGTGTACCTGGGAGTGTCAGGAGGTGAACCAGGAGTGTTAGAGGAGTACCTGAGTGCCGAGGTGTACCTGGACTATCGGAGGTGTACCTGGGGAGGCCTGGAGGTGCACTGGGAGGCCAGGAGGTGTAACTGGGAGCATCAGAGGTGTATCTGGGAGTGTCGGGTGTACTCCTGGAAGGCCAGGGGTGTGAGTGTTAGGAGGTAACTGGGAGTGTCTGGGGTGTACCTGGGGAGTGTTGGGAGGTGTACCTGGGAGTAAGGAGGGGTGTACCAGGGAGTGTCAGTGGAGTACCTGGGAGGCTCAGGAGGTGTACCTGGTGCGCTTTCAGGGGTGTACCTGAGAGTGTCTGAGGTGCACCAGGGAGGTCAGTGGAGCACCTGGGAGTGTCAGCTGCACCTGGGAGTATCGGAGGTACATGGGAATATCGGAGGGTGCAATCGAGTGCCAAAGGTGCACCTGGGAGTGTCGGAGGTGTACCTGGGGAGGGAGGTGTACCTGCAGAGTCAGAGGTGCACCTGGGAGGTCGGAGGTGTACCTGGGAGTGTCGGAGGTAAATTGGGAGGCTCAGGAGGTACCTGGGAGGCTCAGAGGTGTACCTGGCAGTGTCACAAGTGGTGTACCTGGGAGTGTCAGAGGTGTACCTGGGAGGTCTGGGTTGTACTGGAGTGTCAGAGGTAAAATGGAGGCTGGGGTGTACCTGACTGGCTGTCAGAGGAGTATCTGGTAGCGTCAAGGAGAATCTGGGAGTGTCAGAGGTGCAATCTGGTAGTGTCAGTGGTCCACCTGGGAGTGGGTCAGGAGGTGCACCTTGGGAGTGTCAGAGGTGCACCTGGAGTGTCAGAGTGTGTTCCTGGGAGTGTCAGATAAGTGTTCCTGGGAGTGTCTGGAGGTGCACCTGGGAGGTCGGAGGTGTACCTGGGAGTGTCAGAGGTGTACCTGGGAGTGTCGGAGATGCACCATGCAGTGTCAGAAGAGTACCTGGAAGTGTCAGAGGTGGTAATCTGGGAGTGTCAGGCGTGTACCTGGGAGGTCAGATGTACCTGGGTGTATCTGTCTGAGGTGCACCTTGGTGTCTGAGGTGCACCTGGGAGTGTTTGAGGTGTTCCTGGGAGTGTCTGAGGTAACCTGAGAGTGTTAGAAGTGTACCGAAGTGTCTAGGTGTACCTGGGAGTCAGGGTGTACCTGGAATGAGGTGTACCAGGGAGGTTGGAGGTATACCTGGGAGTATCACGGGTGTACCTGAGAGTGTCAGAGGTATACCTGGGAGTGTCAGGTGTACCTGGGAGTATCAGAGGTTCCTGGAGCGTCAGGGGTGTACCTGGGAGCGCAGAGGTGGACCTTGGAGTGTCTGAGGTGCACCTGGGAGTGTCAGGGGTGTACCTGGGAGTGTCTGAGTTGTACCTGGGAGTGTCAGAGGTGTCCTGGGAGTATCAGAGTTGTACCTGGAGTGTTAGAGGGGCACCTGGGAGTGTCAGAGGTGTACCTGGGAGTGTCAGAGGTGTACCTGGGAGTGTCGGAGGTGTACCTGAGTGTCGGAGGTGTACCTGAGTGTCGGAGGTGTACCTGGGAGTGTCGGAGGTGTAAACCTGGGAGTGTCTGAGGTGTACCTGGGAGGGTCTGAGTTTACCTGGGAGGTCAGAGGAGTACCAGGGAGTGTCAGAGGTGTACCTAGGGAGTGTCAGAGTTGTACCTAGGGAGTGTCAGAGGTGTAACTGTGAGTGTCGGAGGTGTACCTGTGAGTGTCTGAGGTGTTCCTGGAGTGTCTGAGGTGTACCTAGTGTGTCAGAGGAGTACCAGGGAGGTCAGTGGAGTACCTGGGAGTGTCAGAGGTGTACCTGGGAGTGTGAGGAGGTACCTGGGAGATAGGAAGTGTACTTGTCAGTGTCTGAGGTGTATCTGGGAGGTCAGCGGTGTACCTGGAGTGTCAGAGGAGTACCTGGAGGTCAGAGAGTACCTGGAGTGTCAAAACCTGGGAGTGTCAGAGGTGTACCTGGAGTGTCAGAGGTGTACCTTGAGTATCAGAGGTGTACCTGGGAGTGTCAGAGGTGTACCTGGGAGTTCGGAGGTACCTGGGAGTGTCGGAGGTGCACCTGGGAGTGTCTGAGGTGCACCTGAGAGTGTCTGAGGTGCACCTGAGTGTCTGAGGCACCTGGGAGTGTCTGAGGTGTACCTGGGAGTGTCTGAGGTGTACCTGGGAGTGACTGAGGTACCTGGAGTGTCTGAGGTGTTCCTGGAGTGTCTGGGGAGTACCTGGGAGTGTCTGGAGGTGTACCTGGGAGTGTCTGAGGTGTACCTGGGAGTGTCTGAAGGTACCTGGAGGTCTGAGGTGTACCTGGGAGTGTCTGAGGTACCTGGGAGTGTCGGAGGTACCTGGGAGTGTCGGAGGTGTACCTGGGAGTGTCAGAGGTGTACCTGAGAGTGTCAGAGGTGTACCTGAGAGTGTCGGAGGTGTACCTGAGAGTGTCGGAGGTGTACCTGGAAGTGTCGGAGGCGTACCTGGGAGTGTCGGTGGTGTACTTGGGAGTGTCGGAGGTGTACCTGGTGTGTCTGAGGTGTACCTGGGAGGTCTGAGGTGTAACTGGGAGTGTCCGAGGTGTACCTGGGAGTGTCAGAGGAGTACCAGGGAGGTCAGAGGTGTACCTAGGAGTGTCAGAGGCACCTGAGTGGTCAGAGGTGCACCTGGGAGTGTCAGAGGTGTACCTGGGAGGCTGGGGTGCACCTGGGAGTGTCAGTGGTGTACCTGGGAGTGTCAGTTGTATACCTGGGAGTTCTGAGGTGTACCTGGCAGGTGGGGTGGTGTACCTGGTGTCAGAGGTGTGCCTGGGAGTTCAAGGGTGCACCTGGGAGTGTCAGTGGTGTACCTGGGAGTGCAGTTGTATACCTGGGAGTGTCTGAGGTGTACCTGGCAGTGTCAGTGGTGTACCTGGGAGTGTCCGAGGTGCACCTGGGAGTGTCTGAGGCACCTGGGAGTGTCTGAGGTACCTGGGAGTGTCTGAGGTGTACCTGGAGTGTCTGGAGGTGTACCTGAGTGTCTGAGGTACCTGGGAGGTCAGAGGAGCACCAGGGAGTGTCAGAGGTGTACCTGGGAGCAGAGGTGTAACTGTGGAGTGTCAGGAGGTGTACCTGTGAGTGTCTGAGGTGTACCTGGGAGTGTCTGAGGTGTACCTAGTGTGTCAGAGGAGTACTGAAGGAGGTCAGGTGGAGTACCTGGGAGTGTCAGAGGTGTACCTGGGAGTGTGAGAGGTGTACCTGGGAGTATAGGAAGTGTACCTGGCAGTGTCTGGTGTATCTGGGAGTGTCAGAGGTGTACCTGGGAGTGTCAGAGGAGTACCTGGGAGGCTGGGGAGGTGTACCTGGGAGTTCAGAGGTGTACCTGGGAGTGTCAGAGGTGTACCTGAGAGTGTCTGGAGGTGTACCTGAGAGTGTCGGAGGTGTACCTGAAGTGTCGGAGGTGTACCTGGGAGTGTCGGAGGTGTACCTGGGAGTGTCGGAGGTGTACCTGGGAGTGTCTGAGGTACCTGGGAGTGTTCGAGGTGTAACTGGGAGTGTCTGAGGTGTACCTGGGAGTGTCAGAGGAGTACCAGGGAGGTCAGAGGTGTACCTAGGGAGTGTCAGAGTTGTACCTGGGAGTGTCAGAGGTGTACCTGGGAGTGGTTGAGGTGCACCTGGGAGTGTCTGAGTGTACCTGGGAGTGTCAGAGGTGCACCTGGGAGTGCTGAGTGGTGTACCTGGGAGTGTCAGTTGCATACCTG
Source organism: Homarus americanus (assembly GCF_018991925.1). NCBI lineage: Eukaryota > Metazoa > Arthropoda > Malacostraca > Decapoda > Nephropidae > Homarus > Homarus americanus. Next base: position 12,480 of record NW_024729241.1, read on the forward strand.
GGAGTGTCTGAGGTGTACCTGGCAGTGTCAGTGGTGTACCTGGGAGTGTCAGAGGTAGCTCAGGTGTCAAGGCACCTGGGAGTGTCAGTGGTGTACCTGGGAGGTGAAGGTGATACCTGGGAGTGTCTGAGGTGTACCTGGCAGTGTCAGTGGTGTACCTGGGAGTGTCTGAGGTGCACCTGGGAGTGTCTGGAGGTGCACCTGGGAGTGTCTGAGGTGTACCAGGGAGTGTCTGAGGTACCTGGGAGTGTCTGAGGTGTACCTGGGAGGTTCGAGGTGTACCTGGGAGTGTCAGAGGTGTACCTGAGAGTGTCAGGAGGTGTACCTGAGAGTGTCGGAGGTGTACCTGAAGTGTCGGAGGTGTACCTGGGAGTGTCTGAGGTGTACTGGGAGTGTCTGAGGTGTACCTGGGAGTGTCTGAGGTGTACCTGGGAGTGTCAGTGGAGTACCAGGGAGTGTCAGAGGTGTACCTGGGAGTGTCAGAGGTGTACCTGAGTGTCAGAGGTGTACCTGGGAGTGTCAGCGGTGTACCTGGGAGTGTCAGAGGTGCACCTGGAGTGTCAGAGGTGTACCTGGGAGTGTCAGAGGTGTACCTGGGAGACGGAGGTACCTAAGAGTGTCGGAGGTGTACCTGGAAGTGTGGAGGTGTACCTGGGAGTGTCGGAGGTGTACCTGGGAGTGTCGGAGGTGTACCTGGGAGTGTCTGAGGTGTACCTGGGAGTGTCTGAGGTAACTGGGAGTGTCTGAGGTGTACCTGGGAGTGTCAGAGGAGTACCAGGGAGGTCAGAGGTGTACCTAGGGAGGTCAGAGTTGTACCTGGGAGTGTCAGAGGTGCACCTGGAGTGTCAGAGGTGACCTGGGAGTGTCGGTGGTGCACCTGGGAGTGCTGGGTGGTGTACCTGGGAGGCTGGGGTTGTGCACTGGGAGTGTCTGAGGTGCACCTGGGAGTGCCGTGGTGTACCTGGGAGTGTCAGAGGTGCCTGGGAGTTCAAAGAGCACCTGGAGGTCAGTGGTACCTGGGAGGTCATTGTATACCTGGGAGTGTCTGAGGTGTACCTGGCAGTGTCAGTGGTGTACCTGGGAGTGTCTGAGGTGCACCTGGGAGTGTCTGAGGTGCACCTGGGAGTGTCTGAGGTGTACCTGGGAGTGTCTGAGGTGTACCTGGGAGTGTCTGAGGTGTACCTGGGAGTGTCTGAGGTACCTGGGAGGTCAGGAGGTGTACCTGAGAGTGTCAGAGGTGTACCTGAGAGTGTCGGAGGTGTACCTGAAGTGTCGGAGGTGTACCTGGGAGTGTCAGAGGTGTACCTGGAGTGTCTGAGGTGTACCTGGGAGTGTCTGAGGTGTACCTGGGAGTGTCTGAGGTGTACCTGGGAGTGTCTGAGGTACCTGGGAGTGTCAGAGGTACCGAGAGTGTCAGAGGTGGCACCAGAGTGTCTGAGGTACCTGGAGTGTCTGAGGTGCACTGGGAGTGTCTGAGGTGTACCTGAGTCTGAGGTGTACCTGGGAGGTCTGAGGTGTACCTGGGAGGTCAGAGGAGTACCAGGGAGGTCAGAGGTGTACCTGGGAGTGTCAGAGGTGTAATCTGAGTGCTCAGAGGTGTACCTGTGGGAGTGTCTGAGGTGTACCTGGGAGTGTCTGAGGTATACCTAGTGTGTCAGAGGAGTACCAGGAGGTCAGAGTACCTGGGAGAGTCAGAGGTACCTGGGAGTGTGTGGAGAGAGAGGTGTACCTGGGAGTATAAGGCACCTGCAGTGTCTGAGGTGTATCTGGGAGGTCAGCAGGTATGGTGTGTTGGGAGGAGTACCTGGAGGTCAGGAGGAGTACCTGGGAGTGTCAGGGGTGTACCTGGGAGTGTCAGAGGTGTACCTGGGAGTGTCACGGTGTACCTTGAGCATCAGAGGTGTACCTGGGAGTATCAGAGGTGTACCTGGGAGTGTCGGAGGTGTACCTGATGTCGGAGGTGCACCTGGAGTCTGAAAGTGCACCTGGGAGTGTCTGAGGTGTACCTGGGAGTGTCTGAGGTGTGGTACCTGGAGTGTCTGGAGGTACCTGGGAGTGTCTGAGGTGTACCTGGAGTGTCAGTGGAGCACCTGGGAGTGTCAGAGGTGTACCTGGGAGGTCAGAGTTGTACCTGGAGTGCTGGAGGTGCACCTGGGAGTGTCAGAGGTGTACCTGGGAGTGTCAGTGGTGACCTGGGAGGGTCAGAGGTGTACCTGAGAGTGTCAGAGGTACCTGGGAGTGTCGGAGGTGTACCTGAGAGTGTCGGAGGTGTACCTGGAAGTGTAGGGAGGTGTACCTGGGAGTGTCGGTGGTGTACTTGGGAGGCCGGAGGTGTACCTGGCTGTGTCTGAGGTGTACCTGGGAGTGTCTGAGGTGTAACTGGGAGTGTCTGAGGTGTACCTGGGAGTGTCAGAGGAGCACCAGGGAGGTCAGAGGCACTCAGGAGTGTCAGAGTTGTACCTGAGTGTCAGAGGTGCACCTGGGAGTGTAGAGGTGTACCTGGGAGTGTCAGTGGTGCACCTGGGAGGCTGGGGTGGTGTACCTGGGAGTGCTCAGATACCTGGGAGGTCTGAGGTGTACCTGGCAGTCAGTGGTGTACCTGGGAGGTCAGAGGTGTGCCTGGGAGTTCAAAGGTGCACCTGGGAGTGTCAGTGGTGTACCTGGGAGTGTCAGTAGATACCTGGGAGTGTCTGAGGTGTACCTGGGGTGTCAGTGGTGTACCTGGAGTGTCTGAGGCACCTGGGATGTCTGAGGCACCTGGGAATGTCTGAGGTGTACCTGGGAGTGTCTGAGGTGTACCTGGGAGTGTCTGAGGTGCACCTGGGAGTGTCTGAGGTGTACCTGGGAGTGTCAGAGGTGTACCTGAGAGTGTCAGAGGTGTACCTGAGAGTGTCGGAGGTGTACCTGAAGTGTCGGAGGTGTACCTGGGAGTGTCAGAGGTGTACCTGGGAGTGTCTGAGGTATCTGGGAGTGTCTGAGGTGTACCTGGGAGTGTCTGAGGTGGCACTGGGAGTGTCTGAGGTGTACCTGGGAGTGTCAGAGGTGTACCTGGGAGTGTCAGAGGTGTACCTGGGAGTGTCTGAGGTGTACCTGGGAGTGTCTGAGGTGTACTTGGGAGGTCTGAGGTACCTGCGAGTGTCTGAGGTGTACCTGGGAGTGTCTGAGGTGTACCTGGGAGGTCAGAGGAGTTCAGGGAGTGTCAGAGGTACCTGGGAGTGTCAGAGGTGTACCTTGGGAGTGCAGAGGTGTACCTGGGAGTGTCTGAGGTGTTCCTGGGAGTGTCTGGAGGTACCTGGGTGTCAGAGGAGCACCAGGAGTGTCAGTGGAGTACCTGGGAGGTCAGAGGTGTACCTGGAGTGTCAGAGGTGTACCTGGGAGTGTAAGAAGTGTACCTGGGAGTGTCTGAGGTGTACCTGGGAGTGTCAGGCGGTGTACCATGGTGTGCTGGAGGAGTACCTGGGAGGTCAGAGGAGTACCTGGGAGTGTCAGGGGTGCACCTGGGAGTGTCAGAGGTGTACCTGGGAGTGTCACAGGTGTACCTTGGAGCATCAGAGGTGTACCTGGGAGCATCGGAGGTGCCCTGGAAGTGTCGGAGGCGTACCTGGGAGTGTCGGAGGTGTACTTGGAGTGTCGGAGGTACCTGGGTGTGTCTGAGGTGTACCTGGGAGTGTCTGAGGTGTAACTGGGAGTGTCTGAGGTGTACCTGGGAGTGTCAGAGGAGTACCAGGAGTGTCAGAGGTGTACCTAGGAGTGTCAGAGTTACCTGGAGGCAGAGGCACCTGGGAGTGCTGGAGGTGTACCTGGGAGGCTGAGTGGTGCACCTGGGAGGTTGAGTGGTGTACCTGGGAGTGCTGGGTTGTATACCTGGGAGTGTCTGAGGTGTACTGACAGGCTAGTGGTACCTGGGAGTGTCAGAGGTGTGCCTGGGAGTTCAAAGGCACCTGGGAGTGTCAGTAGGTACCTGGGAGTGCTGTTGTATACCTGGGAGTGTCTGAGGTACCTGGCAGTGTCAGTGGTGTACCTGGGAGTGTCTGAGGCACCTGGGAGGTCTGAGGTGCACCTGGGAGTGTCTGAGGTGTACCTGGAGTGTCTGAGGTGTACCTGGGAGTGTCTGAGGTGTACTGGGAGTGTCTGAGGTGTACCTGGGAGTGTCAGAGGTGTACCTGAGAGTCAGAGGTACCTGAGAGTGTCGAGGTACCTGAAGTGTCGGAGGTGTACCTGGGAGTGTCTGAGGTGTACCTGGGAGTGTCTGAGGTGTACCTGGAGTGTCTGAGGTGTACCTGGGAGTGTCTGGAGGTACCTGGGAGTGTCAGAGGATTACCAGGAGTGCCGAGGAGCTCTGGAGTGTCAGAGGTGTAACTGTGGGAGTGTCAGAGGTACCTGTGAGTGTCTGAGGTGTTCCTGGAGTGTCCGAGGTACCTAGTGTGTCAGAGGAGTACCAGGGAGGTCAGTGGAGTACCGGGAGTGTCAGAGGTGTACCTGGGAGGTGGAGAGGTGTACCTGGGAGACAGAAGGTACCTGTCAGTGTCTGAGGTGTATCTGGGAGGCCATGGTACCTGGGTGTGTCAGGAGGAGCACCTGGAGGTCAGAGGTACCTGGGAGTGTCAGGAGGTGTACCTGAGAGTGTCAGAGGTGTACCTGAGAGTGTCGGAAGTGTACCTGGAGAGGTCGGAGGTGTACCTGGGAGTGTCGGAGGTGTACCTGGGAGGTCGGAGGTGTACCTGGGAGTGTCTGAGGCACCTGGGTGTGTCTGAGGTGTACCTGGGAGTGTCTGAGGTGTAACTGGGAGGTCTGAGGTGTACCTGGGAGTGTCAGAGGAGTACCAGGGAGTGTCAGGAGGTGTACCTAGAGTGCCAGAGGTGTACCTGGGAGTGTCAGAGGTGTACCTGGGAGTGTCAGAGGTGCACCTGGGGGTGTCAGAGGTACCTGGGAGTGTCAGGAGGTGCACCTGGGAGTGTCAGGTGGTGTACCTGGGAGTGTCAGGTTGTATACCTGGGAGTGTCTGAGGTGCACCTGGGAGTGTCAGTGTGCACTGGGAGTGTCAGAGGTGTGCCTGGAGTGTCAGGGTGCACCTGGGAGTGACAGGCACCTGGGAGTGTTGGGGCAGATACCTGGGAGTGGTTGAGTGTACCTGGGAGTGTCAGTGGTGTACCTGGGAGGTTCGATGCACCTGGGAGTGTCCGAGGTGCACCTGGGAGTGTCTGACGTACTGGGAGTGTCTGAGGTGCAACTGGGAGAGTTCGAGGTGTACCTGGGAGTGTCTGGAGGTGTACCTGGGAGTATAGGAAGTGTACCTGTCAGTGTCTGAGGTGTATCTGGGAGTGTCAGCGGTGTACCTGGGTGTGTCAGAGGAGTACCTGGGAGTGTCAGAGGAGTACCTGGGAGTGTCAGGGGTGTACCTGGGAGTGTCAGAGGTGTACCTGGGAGTGTCAGCGGTGTACCTTGGAGTATCAGAGGTGTACCTGGGAGTATCAGAGGTGTACCTGGGAGTGTCGGAGGTGTACCTGGGAGTGTCGGAGGTGCACGTGGGAGTATCTGAGGTGCACCTGGGAGTGTCTGAGGTGCACCTGGGAGTGTCTGAGGTGCACCTGGGAGTGTCTGAGGTGCACCTGGGAGTGTCTGAGGTGCACCTGGGAGTGTCTGAGGTGTACCTGGGATATTCTGAGGTGTACTTGGGAGTGTCAGGGGTGTACCTGGGAGTGTCTGAGGTGTACCTGGGAGTGTCTGAGGTGTACCTGGGAGAATCTGAGGTGTACCTGGGAGTGTCACGGCACCCTGGGAGCACAGGGGGTGTACCTGGAAGTGTCAGAGGTGTGCCTGGGAGTGTCAGTGGTGTACCTGGGAGTGTCAGCTGTATACCTGGGAGTGTCTGAGGTGTACCTGGCAGTGTCAGAGGTGTACCTGGGAATGTCAGTGGTGTACCTGCGAGTGTCAGAAGTGTACCTGGGAGTGTCTGAGGTGTACTTGGGAGTGTCTGAGGTGTACCTGCGAGTGTCTGAGGTGTACCTGGGAGTGTCTTAGGTGTACCTGGGAGTGTCAGAGGAGTACCAGGGAGTGTCAGAGGAGTACCAGGGAGTGTCAGTGGAGTACATGGGAGTGTCAGAGGTGTACCTGGGAGCGTGAGAGGTGTACCTGGGAGTATCGGAAGTGTACCTGTCAGTGTCTGAGGTGTATCTGGGAGTGTCAGAGGTGTATCTGGGAGTGTCAGTGGTGTACTTGGGAGTGTCTGAGGTGTACCTGGCACCGTCAGAGGTGTACCTGGGAGTGTCAGTGGTGTACCTAGGAGTGTCTGAGGTGCACCTGGGAGTGTCTGAGGTGCACCTGGGAGTGTCTGAGGTGCACCTGGGAGTGTCTGAGTTGCACCTGGGAGTGTCTGAGGTGTACCTGGGAGTGTCTGAGGTGTACCTGGGAGTGTCTGAGGTGTACCTGGGAGTGTCTGAGGTGTACCTGGGAGTGTCAGAGGTGTACCTGGGAGTGTCAGAGGTGTACCTGGGAGTGTCTGAGGTGTATCTGGGAGTGTCTGAGATGGCCTGGGAGTGTCTGAGGTGTACCTGGGAGTGTTCGAGGTACCAGGGAGTGTCAGAGGTGTACCTGGGAGTGTCAGAGGTGTACCTGAGAGTGTCAGGAGGTGTACCTGAGAGTGTCGGAGGCGTACCTGAAGTGCTGAGAGGTGTGCCTTTGGGAGTGTTAGAAGTGTACCTGGGAGTGTCTGGGGTGTACCTGGGAGTGTCTGAGGTGTACTTGGGAGTGTCTGAGGTGTACCTGCGAGTGTCTAAGGTGTACCTGGGAGTGTCTTAGGTGTACCTGGGAATGTCAGAGGAGTACCAGGGAGTGTCAGAGGTGTACCTCGGAGTGTCAGAGGTGTACCTGTGAGTGTCAGAGGTGTAACTGTGAGTGTCTGTGGTGTTCCTGGGAGTGTCTGAGGTGTTCCTGGGAGTGTCAGAGAAGTACCAGGGAGTGTCAGTGGAGTACCTGGAAGTGTCAGAGGTGTACCTGGGAGCGTGAGAGGTGTACCTGGGAGTATCGGAAGTGTACCTGTCAGTGTCTGAGGTGTATCTGGGAGTGTCAGAGGTGTATCTAGGAGTGTCAGTGGTGTACTTGGGAGTGTCTCAGGTGCACCTGGGAGTGTCTGAGGTGCACCTGAGAGTGTCTGAGGTGCATCTGAGAGTGTCTGAGGTGTACCTGGGAGTGTTTGAGGTGTTCCTGGGAGTGTCTGAGGTGTACCTGGGAGTGACTGAGGTGTACCTGGGAGTGTCTGAGGTGTTCCTGGGAGTGTCTGAGGAGTACCTGGGAGTGTCTGAGGTGTACCTGGGAGTATCTGATGTCTGAGGTGTTCCTGGGAGTGTCTGAGGAGTACCTGGGAGTGTCTGTGGTGTACTTGGGAGTGTCAGAGGTGTACCTGTGAGTGTCAGAGGTGTACCTGTCAGTGTCTGAGGTGTACCTGGCAGTGTCAGAGGAGTACCTGTGAGTGTTAGAGGAGTACCTGGATGTGTCAGGGGTGTACCTGGGAGTGTCAGAGGTGTACCTGGGAGTGTCAGCGGTGTAACAGGGAGTATCAGAGGTGTACCTAGGAGTGTCAGAGGTGTACCTGGGAGTGTCAGAGGTGTACCTGAGAGTGTCAGAGGTGTACCTGAGAGTGTCGGAGGTGTACCTGAGAGTGTCGGAGGTGTACCTGGAAGTGTCGGAGGTGTACCTGGGAGTGTTGGAGGTGTACTTGGGAGTGTCGGAGGTGTACCTGGGTGTGTCTGAGGTGTACCTGGGAGTGTCTGAGGTGTAACTGGGAGTGTCTGAGGTGTACCTGGGAGTGTCAGAGGAGTACCAGGGCGTGTCAGAGGTGTACCTAGGAGTGTCAGAGTTGTACCTGGGAGTGTCAGAGTTGTACCTGGGAGTGTCAGAGGTGCACCTGGGAGTGTCAGAGGTGTACATGGGAGTGTCAGAGGTGCACCTGGGAGTGTCAGTGGTGTACCTGGGAGTGTCAGTTGTATACCTGGGAGTGTCTGAGGTGTACCTGGCAGTGTCAGTGGTGTACCTGGGAGTGTCAGAGGTGTGCCTGGTATATGTCAAAGGTGCACCTGGGAGTGTCAGTGGTGTACCTGGGAGTGTCTGATGTGCACCTGGGAGTGTCTGAGTTGCACCTGGGAGTGTCTGAGGTGCACCTGGGAGTGTCTGAGGTGCACCTGGGAGTGTCTGAGGTGTACCTGGGAGTGTCTGAGTTGTACCTGGGAGTGTCTGAGGTGTACCTGGGAGTGTCTGAGGTGTAACTGTGAGTGTCAGAGGTGTAACTGTGAGTGTCTGAGGTGTTCCTGGGAGTGTCTGAGGTGTACCTAGTGTGTCAGAGGAGTACCAGGGAGTGTCAGTGGAGTACCTGGGAGTGTGAGAGGTGTACTTGGGAGTGTGAGAGGTGTACCTGGGAGTATAGGAAGTGTACCTGTCAGTGTCTGAGGTGTATCTGGGAGTGTCAGCGGTGTACCTGGGTGTGTCAGAGGAGTACCTGGGAGTGTCAGAGGAGTACCTGGGAGTGTCAGGGGTGTACCTGGGAGTGTCAGAGGTGTACCTTGGAGTGTCAGCGGTGTACCTTGGAGTATCAGAGCTGTACCTGGGAGTATCAGAGGTGTACCTGGGAGTGTCGGAGGTGTACCTGGGAGTGTCGGAGGTGCACCTGGGAGTGTCTGAGGTGCACCTGGGAGTGTCTGAGGTGCAGCTGGGAGTGTCTGAGGTGCACCTGGGAGTGTCTGAGGTGCACCTGGGAGTGTCTGAGGTGCACCGAGGTGTACCTGGGAGTGTCTGAGGCACCTGGGAGGCCAGAGAGGTGGCACCTGGGAGTGCCGGAGTCAAAACCTGGGAGCAGTTTTGGAGGTGCACCTGGGAGGTCAGAGGCACCTAGGAGGGTCAGAGGTGCACCTGGGAGTGTCAGGGTGTACCTGGGAGGTCAGGAGGCACCTGGGAGTGTCAGGGGTGTAACCACAGGCCAGCGGCACACACAAGAGTGTCAGAGGCACCTGGGAGGTCTGAGGTGTAATCAGACATGAGCTGGTACCTGGGAGGTCAGAGGCACCTGGGAGCCAGAAGTACCTGGGAGTGTCAGAGAAGTACCTGGTAGTGTCTGGGGTGTACCTGGGAGTGACAGAGGAGTACCTGGGAGTGTATGGGGTGTGCCTGGGAGTGTCAGGTGTACCTGGAAGTGTCTGAGTTGTACCTGGGAGTGTCTGAGGTGTACCTGGGAGTGTCTGAGGTGTACCTGGGAGAGTCAGAGAAGAACCAGGGAGTGTGACAGGAGTATGTGGGAGTGTAAGAGGTGTACCTGGGAGTGTCTGAGGTGCACCTGGGAGTGTCTGAGGTGCACCTGGGAGTGTCTGAGGTGCACCTGGGAGTGTCTGAGGTGCACCTGGGAGTGTCTGAGGAGCACCTGGGAGTGTCAGAGGTGTACCTGGGAGTGTCTGGGGTTTATCTGGGAGTGTCTGGGGTGTACCTGGGAGTATCAGAGAAGTACCTGGGAGCGTCAGAGAAGTACCTGGTAGTGTCTGATGTGTACCTGGGAGTGACAGAGGAGTACCTGGGAGTGTATGGGGTGTGCCTGGGAGTGTCAGGTGTACCTGGGAGAGTCAGAGAAGAACCAGGGAGTGTGACAGGAGTATGAGGGAGTGTGAGAGGTGTACCTGGGAGTGTCTGAGGTGCACCTGGGAGTGTCTGAGGTGCACCTGGGAGTGTCTGAGGTGCACCTGGGAGTGTCTGAGGTGCACCTGCGAGTGTCTGAGGAGCACCTGGGAGTGTCTGAGGTGCACCTGGGAGTATGTGAGGTGTACCTGGGAGTGTCAGAGGTGTACCTGGGAGTGTCTGGGGTGTACCTGGAAGTGTCAGTGGTGTACCTGGGAATGTCAGAGGTGCACCTGGGAGTGCCAGAGTTGTACCTGGGAGTGTCAGCTGTATACCTGGGAGTGTCTGAGGTGTACCTGGCAGTGTCAGAGGTGTACCTGGGAATGTCAGGGGTGCACCTGGGAGTGTCAGTGGTGTACCTGGGAGTGTCAGTTGTATACCTGGGAGTGTGAGAGGTGTACCTGGGAGTATAGGAAGTGTACCTGTCAGTTTTTGAGGTGTATCTGGGAGTGTCAGCGGTGTACCTGGGTGTGTCAGAGGAGTACCTGGGAGTGTCAGAGGAGTACCTGGGAGTGTCAGGGGTGTAGCTGGGAGTGTCAGAGGTGTACCTGGGAGTGTCAGCGGTGTACCTTGGAGTATCAAAGGTGTACCTGGGAGAAACAGAGGTGTTCCTGGGAGTGTCGGAGGTGTACCTGGGAGTGTCGGAGGTGCACCTGGGAGTGTCTGAGGTGAACCTGGGAGTGTCTGAGGTATACCTGGGAGTATCTGAGGTGCACTTGGGAGTGTCTGAGGTGCACCTGGGAGTGTCTGAGGTGCACCTGGCATTGTCAGTGGTGTACCTAGGAGTGTCAGAGGTGTGCCTGGGAGTTCAAAGGTGCACCTGGGAGTGTCAGTGGTGTACCTGGGAGTGTCAGTTGTATACCTGGGAGTGTCTGAGGTGTACCTGGGAGTGTCTGAGGTGTACTTGGGAGTGTCAGGGGTGTACCTGGGAGTGTCTGAGGTGTACCTGGGAGTGTCTGAGGTGTACCTGGGAGAGTCTGAGGTGTACCTGGGAGTATCATGGGTGTTCCTGGGAGTGTCAGGGGTGTACCTGGGAGTGTCTGAGGTGTACCCGAGTGTCGGAGGTGTATCTGGGAGTGTCAGAGGTGTACTTGGGAGTGTCTGGGATGTACCTGGGGGTGACTGAGGTGTACCTTGGGGTGTCAGAGGAGTACCTAGGAGTGTCTGGGGTGTACCTGGGAGGGTTAGGGGAGTACCTGGGAGTGTCAGAGGTGCACCAGGGAGTGTCAGAGGAATACCTGGGAGTGTCAGAGGTGTACCTGGGAGTGTGAGAGGTGTACCTGGGAGTATCTTAGGTGTACCTGTCATTGTCTGAGGTGAACCTGGCAGTGTCAGAGGTGTAACTGGGAGTGTCAGCGGTGTACCTAGGAGTGTCAGAGGTACACCTGGGAGCATCAGAGGTGTACCTGGGAGTGTGAGAGGTGTACCTGGGGAGTGTCAGAGGTGTACCTGGGAGGTCAGGAGGTGTACCTGGGAGGCTGGGAGGTGTACCTGGGAGTGACAGAGGTGTACCTGGGAGTGTCAGAGGTGTACCTGGGAGCAAGTCAGAGGTGTACTGAGAAAGTGTCAGGAGGTGTACCTGAGGAGGTTTCTGGAGGTGCACTGAAGTGTCAGAGGTGTACCTGGGAGTGTCAGAGGTGTACCTGGGAGTGTCAGAGGAGTACCTGGGAGTGTCAGGGGTGTTCCTGGGAATGTCAGAGGTTTACCTGGGAGTGTTAGAGGTGTACCTTGGAGTGTCGGATGTGTACCTGGGAGTGTCAGAAGTGTAACTGTGAGTGTCAGAGGTGTACCTGTGAGTGTCTGAGGTGTTCCTGGGATTGTCTGAGGTGTACCTAGTGTGTCAGAGGAGTACCAGGGAGTGTCAGTGGAGTACCTGGGAGTGTCAGCGGTGTACCTGGGAGTGTGAGAGGTGTACCTGGGAGTATAGGAAGTGTACCTGTCAGTGTCTGAGGTGTATCTGGGAGTGTCAGCGGTGTACCTGGGTGTGTCAGAGGAGTACCTGGGAGTGTCAGAGGAGTACCTGGGAGTGTCAGGGGTGTACCTGGGAGTGTCAGAGGTGTACCTTGGAGTGTCAGCGGTGTACCTTGGAGTATCAGAGCTGTACCTGGGAGTATCAGAGGTGTACCTGGGAGTGTCGGAGGTGTACCTGGGAGTGTCGGAGGTGCACCTGGGAGTGTCTGAGGTGCACCTGGGAGTGTCTGAGGTGCAGCTGGGAGTGTCTGAGGTGCACCTGGGAGTGTCTGAGGTGCACCTGGGAGTGTCTGAGGTGCACCTGGGAGTGTATGAGGTGTACCTGGGAGTGTCTGAGGTGTACCTGTGAGTGTCAGGGATGTACCTGGGAGTGTCTGAGGTGTACCTGGGAGTGTCTGAGGTGTACCTGGGAGAGTCTGAGGTGTACCTGGGAGTGTCATGGGTGTTCCTGGGAGTGTCAGGGGTGTACCTGGAAGTGTCAGAGGTGTACCTGGGAGTGTCAGTGGTGTACCTGGGAGTGTCAGCTGTATACCTGGGAGTGTCTGAGGTGTACCTGGTAGTGTCAGAGGTGTACCTGGGAATGTCGGTGGTGTACCTGGGAGTGTCAGAGGTGTACCTGGGAGTGTCAGAGGTGCACCTGGGAGCGTCAGAGGTGCACCTGGGAGTGTCTGAGGTGCACCTGGGAGTGTCTGAGGTGCACCTGGGAGTGTTTGAGGGGTGGCCTGGGGTGTCAGAGGGTGTACCTGGGAGTGTCTGAGGTGTACCGGGAGTGTCTGAGGGTGTACCTGGCAGTGTCAGAGTTGTACTGAGGTGTCAGGGGTGCACCGGGAGAGTGTCAGTTTGTACACCGGAGTGTCGGAGGTGTACTGGGAGTGTCTGAAGTGTGCCTGGGAGTGTTTGAGTGTACCTGGGAGTGTCTAAGGTGCACGGGATGTCTGAGCTGCAAGTGTCAGAGAGTTCCGAGTGTGGAAGGTGTGCCTGGGGTGTCTGAGGTGTACCTGGGAGTGTCTGAAGTGTACCTGGGAGTCTCTGAGGTGTACCTGGGAGTGTCTGAGGTGTACCTGGGAGTATCAGAGTGTACCTGGGAGTGTCAAAGGTGTAACTGTGAGTGTCAGGAGGTGTTCCTGGGGTGTCTGAGGTGTACCTGGTGTGTCAGGTACCAGGGAGTGTCAGTGGGTACCTGGGAGTGTGAGGTGTACCTGGGAGTGTGAGAGGTGGCCTGGGAGGTTAGGAAGTGTACCTGGGAGTGTCAGAGGTGTACCTGGAAGTGTCAGGGGATTACCTGGAAGTGTCAGGGGAGTACCTGGAAGTGTCAGAGGTGTACCTGGGAGTGCCTGAGGTGTACCTGGGATTGTCAGAGGTTTACCTGGGAGTGTCAGGGGTGTAACTGGGAGTGTCAGGGGTGTACCTGGAGTGTCATAGGTGTATCTGGCAGTGTCAGCGGTGTAACTGGGAGTGTCAGCGGTGTACCTGGGAGTGTCAGAGGTGTGCCTGGGAATGTCAGAGGTGCACTTGGGAGTGTCACAGGTGCACCTGAGAGTTATAGAGGTGTAACTGGGAGTGTCTGAGCTGTACCTGGGAGTATCTGAAGTGTACCTGGGAGTGTCTGAGGTGTACCTGGGAGTGTCAGAGGTGTACCTGGGAGTGTCAGAGGTGTTCCTGGGAGTGTCGGAGGAGTACCTGGCAGCATCAAAGGAGTACCTGAGAGTGTCAGAGGAGTACCTGGCAGCGTCAAAGGAGTACCTTGGAGTGTCAGAGGTGTACCTGGTAGTGTCAGTGGTGTACCTGGGAGTGTCAGAGTTGTACTTGGGAGTGTGATTGGTGTACCTGGGAGTGTCACAGGTGTATCCGGAAGTTTTTGAGGTGTACCTGGGAGTATCAGAGGTGTACCTGGGAGTGTCAGGGGTGTACCTGGGAGTGTCAGGGGTGTAACTGGGAGTGTCGGAGGTGTAACTGGGAGTGTCAGTGGTGTACCTGGGGAGTGTCAGAGCTGTACCTGGGACTGTCAGAGATGTACCTGGGAGTGTCTGAGGTGTACCTGGGAGTGTCTGAGGTGTACCTGGGAGTGTCAGGGGAGAACCAGGGAGTGTAAGAGGTGTACCTGGGAGTGTCAGAGGTGTACCAGGGAGTGTCAAAGATGAACCAGGGAGTGTCAGAGGTGAACCAGGGAGTGTCTGAGGTGTACCTGGGAGTATCGGAGGTGTGCCTGGGAGTATCGGAGGTGTACCTGGGAGTGTCAGAGGTGTACCTGGTAGTATCATTGGTGTACCTGGGAGTGTCAGAGGTGTATCTGGAAGTGTCAGAGGTGAACCAGGGAGTGTCTGAGGTGTACCTGGGAGTATCATTGGTGTACCTGGAAGTGTCAGGGGTGTACCTCAGTGTGTCAATGGTGTACCAGGGAGTGTCAGAGGTGTACCTGGGAGTGTCATTGGTGTACCTGGGAGTGTCAGGGGTGTACCTGGAAGTGTCAGGGGTGTACCTGGAAGTGTCAGAGGTGTACCTGGGAGTGTCAGAGGTGTACCTGGGAGTGTCAGAGGTGTTCCTGAGAGTGTCAGATGTGTACCTGGGAGTATCGGAGGTGTACCTGGGAGTATCGGAGGTGTACCTGGGAGTGTCAGAGATGTACCTGGTAGTATCATTGGTGTACCTGGGAGTGTCAGAGGTGTATGTGGAAGTGTCAGACGTATACCTGGGAGTATGAGAGGTGTACCTAGGAGTGTCAAAGGTGTCCCTGGGTGTGTGAGAAGTGTACCTGGGAGTGTCAGGTGTGTACCTGGGAGTGTCAGCGGTGTACCTGGGAGTGTCAGAGGTGTACCTGGGAGTGTCAGAGGTGTTCCTGGGAGTGTCGGAGGTGTGCCTGCAGTGTCAGGTGTGCCTGTCCAGTGTCAGCGGTGTGCCTGGGGAGTGTCCCAGGGTGTACCTGGGGTGTCGGCGGTGTGTGCCTGGGAGTGTGGGGTGTACCTGGGGAGTGTCAGAGGTGTTCCTGGGAGTGTCGGAGGAGTACCTGGCAGCGTCAAATGAGTACCTGGGAGTGTCAGAGGAGTACCTGGCAGCGTCAAAGGAGTACCTTGGAGTGTCAGAGGTGTACCTGGTAATGTCAGTGGTGTACCTGGGAGTGTCAGAGTTGTACTTGGGAGTGTGATTGGTGTACTTGGGAGTGTCAGAGGTGTATCTGGAAGAGTCAGAGGTGTACCTGGGAGTATGAGAGGTGTACCTGGGAGTGTCAAAGGTGTATCTGGGTGTGTGAGAAGTGTACCTGGGAGTGTCAGAGGTGTACCTGGGAGTGTCGGAGGTGTACCTAGGAGTGTCAGAGGTGTGCCTTGGAGTGTCAGAGGTGCATTTCGGAGTGTCACAGGTGCACCTGGGAGTGTCTGAGGTGTTACTGGGAGTGTCTGAGCTTTGCCTGGGAGTGTCTGACGTGTACCTGGCAGTGTCTGAGGTGTACTTGGCAGTGTCAGCGGTGTACCTGAGAGTGTCAGCGGTGTACCTGGGAGTATCATTGGTGTACCTGGAAGTGTCAGGGGTGTACCTGGAAGTGTCAGAGGTGTACCTGAGTGTGTCATTGGTGTACCTGGGAGTGTCAGAGGTGTAACAGGGAGTGTCAGAGGTGAACCAGGGAGTGTCTGAAGTGTACCTGGGAGTATCGGAGGTGTACCTGGGAGTATCGGAGGTGTACCTGGGAGTGTCAGAGGTGTACCTGGTAGAATCATTGGTGTACCTGGGAGTGTCAGAGGCGTATCTGGAAGTGTCAGAGGTGTACCTGGGAGTATCTGAGGTGTACCTGGGAGTGTCTGAGTGTACCTGGCAGTGTCAGTGGTGTACCTGGGAGTGTCAGAGGTGCACGGGAGTGTCTGAGGTGCACGGAGGTGTCTGAGTGTAGCTGGGAGTGTCTGAGGTGTACCTGGGAGTGTCTGGAGGTGTACCTGGGGTGTCTGAGGTGTACCTGGGAGTGTCAGAGGTGTACCTGAGAGTGTCAGAGGTGTACCTGAGAGTGTCGGAGGTAGCCTGGAAGTGTCGGAGGTGTACCTGGGAGTGTAGAGGTGTTCCTGGGAGTGTGAGGTGTACCTGGGAGTGTCTGAGGTGTACCTGGGAGTGTCTGAGGTGTACCTGGGAGTGTCAGAGGAGTACAGGGAGTGTCAGAGGTGTACCTGGGAGTGTCAGAGGTGTAACTGTGAGTGTCAGAGGTACCTGTGAGTGTCTGAGGTGTTCCTGGGAGTGTCTGAGGTGTACCCTAGTGTGTCAGAGAGTACCAGGAGTGTCAGTGGAGTACCTGGGAGTGTCAGAGGTGTACCTGGGAGTGTCTGAGGTGTACCTGGGAGTGTCAGAGGTGTACCTGGGAGTGTCGGAAGTGTACCTGGGGTGTCTGAGGTGTACGCACAGGGTGTGCAAGGGTGTACCTGGGAGTATCAGAGGTGCCTGGGGTGTCAGAGGTGTGTACCTGGGAGTGTCAGGAGGTGTACCTGAGGTGTCAAGGTGTACCTGAGAGTGTCGGAGGTGTACCTGAGAGTGTCGGAGGTGTACCTAGAAGTGTCGGGGGTGTATCTGGGAGTGTCAGCGGTGTACCTGGGTGTGTCAGAGGAGTACCTGGGAGTGTCTGAGGTGTACCTGGGAGTGTCTGAGGTGTACCTGGGAGTGTCTGAAGTGTACCTGGGAGTGTCTGAGGTGTACCTGGGAGTGTCATGAGGGTGTACCTGGGAGGTATCAGAGGTGTACCTGGGAGTGTCAGAGGTGTACCTGGGAGTGTCAGAGGTAGCCTGAGAGTGTCAGAGGTGTACCTGAGAGTGTCGGAGGTGTACCTGAAGTGTCGGAGGTGTACATGGAGGTGTCGGGGGTGTACCTGGGAGTGTCGGAGGTGGACTTGGGAATGTCGGAGGTAGCCTGGGTGTGTCTGAGGTGTACCTGGGACGTCCGGAGGTGTAACTTTGTGAGTATCAGGTGCACAAGTGTCAGAGATTGTACGAGTGTCAGGGTTACCTGGGAGTGTCAGAGGTGTACCTGGGAGTGTAGTATGGGTGCACAGGGAGTGTCAGTGGTGTACCAGAGTTCATGGGTTGTATACCTGGGAGTGTCTGAGGTGTACCTGGCAGTGTCAGTGGTGTACCTGGGAGTGTCAGAGGTGTGCCTGGGGTTCAAGGTGCACCTGGGGTGTCAGTGGTGTGTACCTGGGGTGTCCGGTTGTATACTGGGGTGTCTGAGGTGTGCCTGGCGAGTGTCAGTGGTGTACCTGGGAGTGTCAGAGGTGTGCCTGGGGTGTCTGAGGTGCACCTGGGAGTGTCTGAGGTGTAGCTGGGAGTGTGCAGGTGTACCCGGGAGTGTCTGAGGTGTGCCGGGAGTGTCTGAGGTGTACCTGGAGTGTCGGAGGTGTACCTGAGAGTGTCAGGGTGTACCTGAAGTGTCGGAGGTGTACCTGGAAGTGTCGGGGATGTGCCTGGGAGGTGTCTTGAGGTGTTCCTGGGAGTGTCTGAGGTGTACCTGGGAGTGTCAGAGGGTAGCGGAGTGTCTGAGGTGTACCGAGTGTCAGAGGGTACAGGAGTGTCAGAGGTGTACGGGAGTGTCAGAGGTGTAACTGTGAGTGTCAGAGGTGTACCTGTGAGTGTCTGAGGTGTTCCTGGGAGTGTCTCAGGCCTAGTGTGTCAGAGGCACCAGGAGTGTCAGTGGAGTACCTGGGAGTGTCAGAGGTGTACCTGGGAGTGTGAGAGGTGTACCTGGGAGTATAGGAAGTGTACCTGTCAGTGTCTGAGGTGTATCTGGGAGTGTCAGCGGTGTACCTGGGAGTGTCAGTGGTGCACCTGGCAGTGTCAGTGGTGTACCTGGGAGTGTCAGTTGGGAGGTGTGCTGAGGTGTACCTGGCAGTGTCAGTGGTGTACCTGGGAGTGTCAGAGGGTGCCTGGGAGTTCAAGGTGCACCTGGGAGTGTCAGTGGTGTGCCGGGAGTGTCAGTTGTATACCTGAGGTCTGAGGTGTACCTGGGAGTGTCTGAGGTGTACCTGGCAGTGTCAGTGGTGTACCTGGAAGTGTCTGATGTGCACCTGGGAGTGTCTGGGTGCACCTGGGAGTGTCTGAGGTGTACCTGGGAGGTGTGCAGGGTGTACCTGGGTGTCCGAGGGTGACCTGGGAGTGTCACAGTGTGTACCTGGGAGTGTCAGAGTTGTGCCTGGGTGTGTCAGAGGTGTACCTGAGGTGTCGGATTTGTACCTGGAGTGTCGGAGGTGTACCTGGGAGTGTCTGAAGTGTGCCTGGGAGTGTTTGAGGTGCTGGAGTGTCTAAGGTGTACCTGGGAGTGTCTGAGGTGTACCTGGGGTGTCAGAGGAGTTCAGGGAGTGTCAGAGGTGTACCTGGGAGTGTCTGAGGGGTGTACCTGGGAGTGTCTGGAGGTGTACCTGGGAGTCTCTGAGGTGTACCTGGGAGTGTGCGAAGGTGTGACCTGGGAGTATCAGAGGTGTGCCTGGGGTGTCAAAGGTGTACCTGTGAGTGTCAGAGGTGTGTCTGGGAGTGTCTGAGGTGTTCCTGGAGGTCTCGAGGTACCAGTGTGTCAGAGGAGTGCCGAGGGGTGTCGGTGGTGTACCTGGGGTGTCAGAGGAGTGTACCTGGGAGTGTGAGAGGTGTACCTGGGAGTATGAGGAAGTGTACCTGTCAGTGTCTGAGGTGTACCTGGGAGTGTCGTGGTGTACCTGGGGTGTCAGTGGTGCCTGGCGGTGTCAGTGGTGTACCTGGGGTGTCAGTTGGATACCTGGGAGTGTCTGAGGGTGTACCTGGCAGTGTCAGTGGTGGTACCTGGGGTGTCAGAGGTGTGCCTGGGAGTTCAAGGTGCACCTGGGGTGTCAGTGGTGTACCTGGGAGTGTCAGTTGTATACCTGGGAGTGTCTGAGGTGTACCTGGGAGTGTCTGAGGTGTACCTGGCAGTGTCAGAGGTGTACCTGGAAGTGTCTGATGTGCACCTGGGAGTGTCTGGGTGTACCTGGGAGTGTCTGAGGTGTGCCTGGGAGTGTCTGAGGTGTACCTGGGAGTGTCGTGAGGTGTACCTGGGAGTGTCACAGTGTGTGTGCCTGGGGTGTCAGAGTTGTACCCTGAGGTGTCAGAGGTGTGCCTGAGAGTGTCAGTTTGTACCTGGAAGTGTCGGAGGTGTGCCTGGGAGTGTCAGGGGTGTGCCTGGGAGTGTTTGGGGGTGTACCTGGGAGTGTCACGAGGTGTACTGGGGTGTCACAGGGGTGTGCCTGGGAGTGTCAGGAGGTTCCGGGGAGTGTCAGGGGTGTACCTGGGGTGTCTGAGGTGTGCACTTGCAGTGTCTGAAGTGTACCTGGGAGTGTCTGAGGGTGTACTGGGAGTGTGCAGGTGGCCTGGGAGTGTCAGGGGTGTACCTGGGGTGTCAAGGTGTAACTGTGAGTGTCAGGGGTGTCTGTGAGTGTCAGGGTGTTCTGGAGTGTCTGAGGTGTGCCTGGTGTGTCAGAGGAGTACCAGGGAGTGTCAGTGGAGTGCCTGGGGTGTCAGAGGTGTACCTGGGAGTGTGAGAGGTGTACCAGGAGTGTAGGAAGTGTGCCTGTCAGTGTCTGGTGTGTCTGGGAGTGTCAGCGGTGTGCCTGGGTGTGTCAGAGGGGTACCTGGGGTGTCTGGGGTGTGCCTGGGGTGTCTGGGGTGTGCCTGGGTGTCTGTGAATGTACCTGGGTGTCTGAGGTGTGCCTGGGGAGTGTCTGG
Source organism: Homarus americanus (assembly GCF_018991925.1). NCBI lineage: Eukaryota > Metazoa > Arthropoda > Malacostraca > Decapoda > Nephropidae > Homarus > Homarus americanus. Next base: position 31,796 of record NW_024729241.1, read on the forward strand.
GGTGTGCCTGGGAGTGTCAGAGGTGTGCCTGGGGTGTCAGAGGGTATGCCTGGGGAGTGTCAGAGGTGTGCCTGAGGTGTCAGAGTGTAACCAGGAGTGTCGGAGGTGTACCTGGGGAGTGTCGGAGGTGTACCTGGAAGTGTCAGGTGTGCCTGGGAGTGTCGGAGGTGTACTTGGAATGTCGGAGGTGTACCTGGGTGTGTCTGAGGGTGTACCTGGGACTGTCTGAGGTGTAACTGTGGTGTCTGAGGTGTACCTGGGGTGTCAGAGGAGTACCAGGGAGTGTCAGAGGTGTACCTGGGAGTGTCAGAGTTGTACTGGGTGTCAGAGGTGCCTGGGGTGTCAGGGTGTACCTGGGAGTGTCAGTGGTGCACCTGGGGTGTCAGTGGTGTGCCTGGGGTGTCAGTTGTATGCCTGGGGTGTCTGGGTGTACCTGGCAGTGTCAGTGGTGTGCCTGGGAGTGTCAGAGGTGTGCCTGGGGTTCAAGGTGCACCTGGGAGTGTCAGTGGTGTACCTGGGAGTGTCAGTTGTATACCTGGGAGTGTCTGAGGTGTACCTGGCAGTGTCAGTGGTGTGCCTGGGGTGCTGGGGTGTCTGAGGTGCACCTGGGGTGTCTGGGGTGTGCCTGGGGAGTGTCTGGGGTGTGCCTGGGGTGTCTGAGGGTGTGCCTGGAAGTGTCAGGTGTGCCTGGGGTGTCTGGGGTGTGCCTGGGGAGTGTCTGGGGTGTACCTGGGGAGTGTCTGGAGGTGTACCTGGGGTGTCTGAGGGTGTGCCTGGGGAGTGTCAGAGGAGTACCAGGGAGTGTCAGAGGTGTGCCTGGGAGTGTCAGAGGTGTAACTGTGTGAGTGTCAGAGGGTGTGCCTGTGAGTGTCTGAGGTGTTCCTGGGGGTGTCTGAGGTGTGCCTGGTGTGTCAGAGGACTGCAGTGTCAGTGGTGCCTGGGGTGTCAGAGGTGTACCTGGGAGTGTCTGAGGGTGTACGCAAGTGTGGGGTGTGCCTGGGGAGTGTCTGAGGTGTGCAGGGTGTCAGAGGTGTACCTGGGGTGTCAGGGTGTACCTGAGGTGTCGGAGAGGTACCTGGGTGTCGGAGGCGTGCCTGGGAGTGTCGGTGGTGTGCCTGGGAGTGTCAGGGGTGTACCTGGGTGTGTCTGGGGTGTGCCTGGGGTGTCTGAGGTGTAACTGGGAGTGTCTGGGGTGTACCTGGGAGTGTCAGAGGGTACAGGGAGTGTCAGGGAGTGTGCCTAGGAGTGTCAGGGGTGTGGGGTGTCAGAGGTGCACCTGGAGTGGAGAGGTGTACCTGGGAGTGTCAGTTGTACTTGGGGTGTCTGGGGTGTGCCTGGCAGTGTCAGTGGTGTGCCTGGGAGTGTCTGAGGTGCACCTGGGGAGTGTCCTGAGGTGCTCCTGGGGTCTGAGGTGTACCTAGGGTGTCAGGTTGTACCTGGGGTGTCAGGGGGTGCCTGGGGTGTCAGAGGTGTGCCTGGGAGTGTCAGTGGTGCCTGGGGTGTCAGCTGTGTGCTTGGGAGTGTCTGAGGTGTACCTGGAGTGTCAGTGGTGGACCTGGGAGTGTCTGAGGTGCACCTGGGGAGTGTCTGAGGTGTACCTGGGGTGTCTGGGGTGTGCCTGGGGTGTCAGGTTGTACTAGGAGTGTCAGAGGTGCACCTGGGGAGTGTCAGTGGTGTACCTGGGAGTGTCGGTTGTATGCCTGGGGTGTCTGGGGTGTGCCTGGCAGTGTCAGTGGTGTACCTGGAGTGTCTGTGGTGTACCTGGCAGTGTCAGTGGTGTACCTGGGAGTGTCAGAGGTGTGCCTGGGGTTCAAGGTGCACCTGGGAGTGTCAGTGGTGTGCCTGGGGTGTCAGTTGTATGCCTGGGGTGTCTGAGGGTGTGCCTGGCAGTGTCAGTGGTGTACCTGGGGAGTGTCTGAGGTGCCTGGGGGTGTCTGAGGTGCACCTGGGGTGTCTGAGGTGTGGCTGGGTGTCTGAGGTGTGCCTGGGGTGTCTGGGGTGTGCCTGGGGTGTCTTGGGGTGTGCCTGGGGTGTCAGAGGTGTGCATGAGCGTGTCAGGGTGTGCCTGGAGTGTCAGGTGTGCCTGGGTGTGGAGGTGTGCCGAGTGTCTGAGGTGTTCTGGGAGTGTCTGGTGTGCCTGGGGTGTCTGGTCTGGGGTGTGCCTGGGGTGTCTGTGGGTGTGCCTGGGTGTCAGGGAGTACCAGGGGTGTCAGGGTGTGCCTGGGGTGTCAGGTGTGACTGTGAGTGTCAGAGGTGTGCCTGTGTGAGTGTCTGAGGTGTTCCTGGGAGTGTCGAGGTGTACCTAGTGTGTCAGAGGAGTACCAGGGAGTGTCAGTGGGTACCTGGAGTGTCAGGGTGTGCCTGGGGAGTGTGAGGGTGTACCTGGGGTATAGGAAGTGTGCCTGTCAGTGTCTGAGGGGTGTATCTGGGAGTGTCAGCGGTGTACCTGGGTGTGTCAGAGGGTCCTGGGGTGTCAGAGGTGTCGGGGTGTCAGGGTGTACCTGGGAAGTGGCCAGAGGTGTGCCTGGAGTGTCAGTGGTGTACCTTGGAGTGTCAGAGGTGTGCCTGGGAGTGTCGGAGGTGTGTGTGTCCGGAGGTGCACCTGGGAGTGTCTGTGGTGCACCTGGGGTGTCTGAGGTGACCTGGGAGTGTCTGAGGTGCACCTGGGGGTGTCTGTGGTGCTGGGTGTGCCTGGGGAGGTCTGGGGTGTGCCTGGGGAGTGTCATGGGTGTTCCTGGGAGTGTCAGGGGTGTGTAGGGGTGTCTGAGGTGTACCTGGGTGTCTGAGGTGTAACTGGGGAGTGTCTGGGGTGTACCTGGGAGGTCTGGTGTGCAGGAGTGTCATGGGTGTTCTGGGGTGTCCGAGGGGTGTACCTGGAAGTGTGTCAGAGGTGTGCCTGGGGAGTGTCAGCTGTATACCTGGGGTGTCTGGGGTGTGCCTGGCAGTGTCAGGGGTGTGTACCTGGGGAATGTCAGTGGTGTGCCTGGGGAGTGTCAGAGGTGTACCTGGGGTGTCAGAGGTGCAGCTGGGAGGTGTCTGGGGAGTGCCTGGGGTGTCTGGGGGTACCTGGGAGGTGTCTGGGGTGTGCCTGGGGTGTCTGGGGTGTGCCTGGGGTGTCTGGGTGTGCCTGGGGTGTCTGGGGTGCTGCTGGGGTGTCTGGGGTGTGCCTGGGGTATCAGGGGTGTGCCTGGGAGTGTCAGAGGTGTGCCTGGGGAGTGTGAGGTGTGCCTGAGGTGTCAGAGGGTGTGCACCAGGAGTGTCGGAGGTGTGCTGAGAGTGTCGGAGGTGTGCCTGGAAGTGTCGGAGGTGTGCCTGGGGGTGTCGGAGGTGTGCCTGGGGTGTCAGGATGTGCCTGGGGTGTGTCTGGGGTGTGCCTGGGACTGAGGTGTAACTGTGAGTGTCTGGGGGTGTACCTGGGGAGTGTCAGAGGAGTACCAGGGAGTGTCAGAGGTGTGACCTAGGAGTGTCAGAGTTGTACCTGGGGAGTGTCAGAGGTGCACCTGGGGAGTGTCAGAGGTGTACCTGGGGAGTGTCAGTGGTGCACCTGGGTGTCAGTGGTGTACCTGGCAGGTGTCAGTGGTGTGCCTGGGAGTGTCAGAGGTGTGCCTGGGTGTTCAAGGTGCTGGGAGTGTCAGTGGTGTGTGCAGGTGTCAGTTGTATGCGATTCTTGAGGTGTGCCTGGCAGTGTCAGTGGTGTGCCTGGGGGTGTCTGAGGGTGCACCTGGGGTGTCTGAGGTGCACCTGTGTCTGAGGTGTGGCTGGGGTGTCTGAGGTGTGCCTGGGGTGTCTGAGGTGTACCTGGGGTGTCTGGGGTGTGCCTGGGGAGTGTCAGGGTGTACCTGGGGTGTCAGGGTGTGCCTGGGGAGTGTCGGAGGTGTGCCTGGAGTGTGGAGGTGTGCCTGGGGTGTCTGGGGTGTACCTGGGGTGTCTGAGGTGTGCAGGTGTCTTGGGTGTGTACTGGGGAGTGTCTGAGGTGTGCCTGGGGTGTCAGAGGTGTACCTGGGAGTGTCAGAGGTGTACCTGGGAGTGTCAGAGGTGCTGTGAGTGTCAGAGGTGGCAGAGTGTCAGCTGTATGTACCTGGGGAGTGTCAGAGTACCTGGCAGGTGTGTCAGGGGTGTACCTGGGATGTCAGTGGTGTGTACGTGGGAGTGTCAGGGTGTACCTGGGAGTGTCAGAGGGTGCAGCTGGGGAGTGTCTGGGGTGCCTGGGGTGTCTAGGGGAGTACCTGGGAGTGTCTGGGGTGTGCCTGGGGGTGTCTGGGGTGTGCCTGGGTGTCTGGAGTGTGCCTGGGGTGTCTGGGGTGTGCCTGGGGTGTCTGGGGTGTGCCTGGGGAGTATCAGAGGTGTGCCTGGGGTGTCAGAGGTGTGCCTGGGGGTGTCAGAGGTGTACCTGAGAGTGTCAGGAGGTGTGCCTGAGGTGTCGGAGGTGTGCCTGAGGTGTCGGAGGTGTGCCTGGAGGTGTCGGAGGTGTGCCTGGGGTGTCGGAGTGTGCTTGGGAGTGTCAGGTGTACCTGGGTGTGTCTGGGGTGTACCTGGGACTGTCTGGTGTAACTGGAGTGTGTCTGAGGTGTGCCTGGGAGTGTCAGAGGGTACCAGGGGAGTGTCAGAGAGGTGTGCCTGGGAGTGTCAGAGTTGCCTGGGTGTCAGAGGTGCACCTGGGAGTGTCAGAGGTGTGCCTGGGGTGTGTGGTGCACCTGGGGTGTCAGTGGTGTGCCTGGGAGTGTCAGTTGTATACCTGGGAGTGTCTGGGGTGTACCTGGCAGTGTCAGTGGTGTGTGCCTGGGGAGTGTCAGAGGTGTGCCTGGGGAGTTCAAGGTGCCTGGGGTGTCAGTGGTGTGCCTGGGAGTGTCAGTTGTATACCTGGGGTGTTTGAGGTGTACCTGGCAGTGTCAGTGGTGTACCTGGGAGTGTCTGAGGTGCACCTGGGGGTGTCTGAGGTGCACCTGGGGTGTCTGAGGTGTGAACCTGGGAGTGTCTGAAGGGGTGTGCCTGGGGGTGTCTGAGGTGTACCTGGGAGTGTTCTGGGGTGTGCAGTGTCAGAGGTGTGCCTGGGAGTGTCAGAGGTGTGCTGCCTGGTGTCAGTGTACCTGGAGTGTCGGAGGTGTACCTGGGAGTGTCTGAGGTGTACCTGGGGTGTCTGAGGTGTGCCTGGGGTGTCAGAGGTGTGCCTGGGGAGTTCAAAGGTGCACCTGGGTGTCAGTGTGTGCCTGGGAGTGTCAGTTGTATGCCTGGGGTGTCTGAGGTGTGCCTGGCAGTTTCAGTGGTGTGCCTGGGAGTGTCTGAGTGCCTGGGGTGTCTGAGGTGCAGTGTCTGGTGTGGCTGGGGAGTGTCAGGGGTGTGGTCTCTGTGGGGTGTCTGAGGTGTGCCTGGGGTGTGTCAGGGTGTGCCTGAGTGTCAGAGGGTGTGCTGAGGTGTCGGAGGTGTGCCTGGAAGTGTCGAGGGTGTACCTGGGGTGTCTGAGGTGTACCTGGGAGTGTCTGGGGTGTACTGGGGTGTACAAGTGTGCTTGGGGTGTCAGGGGGTGTGCCTGGGAATGTGTGTCAGAGGGTGTGTCAGCTGTGTGTACCTGGGGTGTCTGGTGTGCCTGGCAGTGTGTGTGTGGTGTCAGGAGCTGTACCTGGGGAATGTCGGTGGTGGCCTGGGGAGTGTCAGAGGTGTGCCTGGGGTGTCAAGGTGCAGCTGGGAGTGTCAGAGGTGCACCTGGGGAGTGTCTGAGGGTGCACCTGGGGTGTTTATGAGGTGCACCTGGGGTGTCTGAGTTGTTCCCGGGATGTTGAGGGTGTAGCTGAGGTGTTGAAGTGTGCCTGGGGTGTGTGTGAGTGTCTGGGGTGTACCTGGGGAGGTGTCTGGGTGTGCCTGGGGTGTGTGTGTGTGCCAGGGTGTCAGAGGTATCTGGGGAGTATCAGGGGTGCCTTGGAGTGTGGGGTGTCAGGTGTGCCTGGGGTGTGTCAGGTTAATGCCTGGGGTGTCAGGGTGTCTGAGATGTGCCTGGGGAGTGTGAGGTGTGCCTGGGGTGTCAGGTTGTACCTGGGAGTATCAGAGGTGTACCTGGAGTGTCAGAGGTGTTCCTGGGAGTGTCTGAGGGTGTGCCCAGTGTCGGAGTATCTGGGGAGTGTCTAGAGGTGTGCCTGGGAGTGTCTGGGGTGCCTGGGGAGTGTCTGAGGTGTCACCAGGGGTGTTGAGGGGGTGCCTGGGTCTGGGGTGTGCCTGGGGGTGTTGGGGAGTGCCTGGGGTGTCAGCAGAGGTGTGCCAGGGGTGTCAGGAATTCCTGGGGTGTCAGAGGTGTGCCTGGGGTGTGTGAGAGGTGTGGCCTGGGGTATCAGGTGTACCTGTCAGTGTCTGAGGTGACGCCTGTGGTAAGAATGTAACTGGGGAGTGTCACCGGTGTGCCCAGGGGTGTGCTCTGAAGGATATCAAGTGCCTGGGGAGTGTGAGAGGTGTATCTTGGGAGGTGTCAGAGGTTTACCTGGGAGTGTCTGGGGTGTGCCTGGGGAGTGTCAGAGAGGAGGAGTGTGTCAGAGAGAGGTGTGCCTGGGGTGTCAGGGGCTGGGAGTGTCAGAGGTGTACCTGAGGTGTCAGAGGTGTGCCTAAGGTGTCGGGTGTGCCTGGTGTCAGTGTGCCTTGGGAGTGTCTGGGGTGTGCCTGCTGGGGTGTCTGGTGTGCCTGGGGTGTCTGAGGTGTGCCTGGGGTGTCAGAGGAGTGCCAGGGGTGTCAGAGGTTTACCTGGGAGTGTCAGACTGTGAGTGTCAGAGGTGTACCTGTGAGGTGTCTGAGGGTGTTCCTGGGAGTGTCTGAGGTGTGCCTAGTGTGTCAGAGGTACCAAGGGAGTGTTAGTGGGTACCTGGGGATCAGAGGTGTGCCTGGGGTGTGGGGTGTGCCTGGGGTGTGTGCCTGTCAGTGTCTGGGTGTATCTGGGGTGTCAGCGGTGTGCCTGGGTGTGTCAGAGGGTGCCTGGGTGTCAGAGAGTGCCTGGGAGTGTCAGGGGTGTGCCTGGGGAGTGTCAGAGGTGCAGGGAGTGTCGGAGGTTCACCTGGGGAGTGTCTGGGGGTGCCCTGGGGTGTCTGAGGTGCACCTGGGGTGTCTGGGTGTGGGGTGTCTGGTGCACCTGGGGAGTGTCTGGGGTGAACCTGGGGGTGACTGAGGTGTGCCTGGGCTGAGGTGTGCTGGGGGGTGTCAGGGGGTGTGCCTGGGGTGTCTGGGGTGTGCCTGGGGTGTCTGGGGTGTGCTGGGAGGTCTGAGGTGTGCCTGGGGTGTCATGGGTGTTCTGGGGTGTCAGGGTGTGCCTGGAAGTGTCAGAGGTGTGCCTGGGGTGTCAGCTGTATGCCTGGGGTGTCTGGTGTGCCTGGCAGTGTCAGGGGTGTACCTAGGAATGTCAGTGGTGTACCTGGGGTGTCAGGTGTGCCTGGGGTATGAGGTGCCTGGGGTGTCAGAGGTGCACCTGGGGTATCTGGGGTGCCTGGGGTGTCTGAGGTGTGCAGGTGTTTGAGGGTGCCTGGGGTGTGGGGTGTTCTGGCAGTGTCTGAGGTGTGCCTGAGGTGTGAAATGTGCCTGGGGTGTCTGGGGTGTGCCTGGGGTGTCAGAGTGTGCCTCCAGGTGTCAGGGGGTGCCTGGGAGTGTCCGAGGTCAAGTGTCAGAGTGCTAGAGGTATCTGAGTGTACCTAGAGTGTCGGAGGTGTACCTGGGAGTGTGAAGTGTACCTGGGGTGTGTCTGGGGTGTTAGAGGAGTGCCTGGGGAGTGTCAGGGGTGTACCAGGGAGTGTGTGTGTCAGGGTACCTGGGAGTGTCAGGGATGTACCTGGAGTGTGTCAGAGGTGTACCTGGGAGTGTCAGTGTGTGCTGTGTCTTGCCAGGGTGTCTGAGGTGTGCCTGGGAGTGTCTGAGGTGTACCTGGGGTGTGTCAGGTGTGCCTGGGGTGTCAGGTTGTGCCTGGGTATCAGAGGTGTGCCTATAGGTGTGCAGAGGTGTGACCTGGGGTGTCAGAGGTGTGCAGTGTCGGAGGTGTGTCTGGGAGTGTCAGAGATGCCTGGGAGTGTCAGGGGTGTACCTGGTGTCTAAGGTGTGCCTTGGGGTACTGGATGCTCTGGGTGTGCCTGGGGAGTGTCAGGGAGTATCTGGGAGTGTCAGAGGTGTACCAGGGTATGTCAGAGGAATGCCTGGGAGTGTCAGAGAGGTGTGCCTGGAGTGTGAGAGGTGTGCCTGGGGAATTATCTGAGGTGTACCTCTCAGTGTCTGAAAGTGAACCATATTAGCTGTGTCAGAGGTGTAACAAGTGTCAGCGGTGTACCTAGAAGTGTCAGAGGTATACCTGGGAGTATCAGTGGTGTGCCTGGGGTGTGGAGTGTCCTTGCAGGGGTGCTGGATCTCAGCCTGGGGTGTCAAGGGTGTGGGGGTGTCTGGGGCACTGGGTGTCTGGGGTGTGCCTGGGGAGTATAGGTGTACCTGGGGTGTCAGAGGTACCTGGGGTGTCTGGAGTGTGCCTGGGGTGACAGAGGAGTACCTGAGGTGTGTGGGGTGTCAGGTGTGCCATGTGAAGTGTGCTGGACAAGGTGTGCCTGGGAGTCAGAGAACCAGGGTGTGACAGGAGTATCTGGGGTGTGAGTACCTGGGAGTGTCAGGTGTGCCTGAGGGTGTTGGGTGTGCCTAGAGGTGTCGGAGGTGCCTGGGAGTGTCAGGTGTACTTGGGAGTGTCAGGTGTACCTGGGTGTTTCAGGGATGTGGAGTGTCTGATGTGTACCTGGAGTGTCTGAGGTGTGCCTGGGGTGTGTCAGAGGGTACCGGGGTGTCAGGTTGTGCCTGGGGAGTGTGAGGTGCACCTGGGGTGTCAGGTGTGCCTGGAGTGTCAGTGGTGCACCTGGATGTGTCAGTGGTGTGCCTGGGAGTGTCAGTTGTATGCCTGGGAGTGTCTGGGGTGTACCTGGCAGTGTCAGTGGTGTGCCTGGGGTTGGGTGTCTGAGGTCTGGTGCATGGCTGGGGTGTGCTGGGGTGTCTGGGTGTGTCCTTAGGTGTCTGGGGTGCTGGGGTGTCAGAGGTGTGCCTGAGTGTCAGAGGTGTGCCTGGGGTGTCGGGGTGTGCCTGCTGGAGTGTCGGGTGTGCCTGGGGTGTCTGGGGTGTGCCTGGGGAGTGTCTGAGGTTTTACCTGGGGTGTCTGGACTGGGTGTCTGGGGTGTACCTGGGATGTCAGTGGAGTACCAGGGGGTGTCAGAGGTGTGCATTGGAGTGTCAGGTGCAACTGTGTGTGTGTGAGGTGTGTGTGCAGAGGTGGGAGTGTCTGAGGTGTACCTGGTGTGTCAGAGGTGCCAGGGGTGTCAGTGGAGTGCCTGGGAGTGTCAGAGGTGTACCTGGGGTGTGGAGGTGTGCCTGGGGTGTGAGGGGTGTGCCTGGGGTATAGGAGTGTGCCTGTCAGTGTCTGAGGTGTATCCTGGGAGTGTCAGGTGTGTGTGTCAGAGGATGCCTGGGAGTGTCAGGGGTGTACCTGGGGAGTGTCAGAGGTGTGCCTGGGAGTGTCAGCGGTGTGGAGTGTATCAGGGGTGTGCCTGGGAATGTGTCGGAGGTGTACCTGGGGAGTGTCGGAGGTGCCTGGGGTGTCTGGTGCACCTCGGGTGTCTGAGGTGCACCTGGGGTGTCTGAGGTGCACCTGGGGTGTCTGGGGTGCACCTGGGGTCTGGTGTGCCTGGGGAGTGTCCTGGGGTGTGCTTGGGGTGTCAGAAGGACACATGCCTGGGGTGTCTGAGGGTGCACAGAGTGTGGGGTGTGCCTGGGATGAATGGAGACCATGTATAGGTGTTCAGGGTGTACCTGGAAGTGTCAGAGGTGTACCTGGGGAGTGTCAGCTGGGGAGTGTCTGAGGTGTACCTGGCAGTGTCAGGGGTGTCACCTGGGAATGTCAGTGGTGTGCCTGGGCGTGTGAGATGTACCTGGGAGTGTCAGAGGTGCAGCTGGGAGGTCAGAAGACCTGCCGGTGTCTGGTGCACCTGGGATGTAGTGCTGGGAGTGTTGAGGTGCCTGGGAGTGTCTGGGGTGTTCTGCAGGTGTACCTGAGAGTGTTAAAGTGTACCTGGGAGTGTCTGGGGTGTGCCAGTGTCAGGGATGTGCCTGGGAGTGTCAGAGCTGACCTGGGAGTGTCAGAGTATACCTGGGAGTATCAGGGTGTACCTGAGAGTGTCAGAGTATACCTGGGAGTGTCAGTGTGCCTGGGGTGTCGGTGTACCTGGGGTGACCTTCCAAGTGTGCCTGGGAGTGTCTGAGGGGTGTGCCTGGGGTGTCTGAGTTCTGCCTGGGAGTGTCAGAGTTGTGCCCAGGCATATCAGAGGTGTGCCTGGAGTGCCAGGGGGGTGTCAGGTGTGCCCAGGCAATGCC
>NW_024729242.1:0-21510 GCF_018991925.1 Homarus americanus
GGGGACTTTGTTACACTCGATGAGGGACTTTGTTATACCCGACCAGGGCCTTTGTTATTCTCGATTAGGGGACTTTGTTGTACTCGATAAGGGGACTTTGTTACTCGATAATGTGAATTTGTTATACTCGATAAGGGGACTTTGTTAGAATCGAACAGGGGACTTTGTTATACTCGACCTGGGGACTTTGTTATGCTCGTTTAGGGGACTTTGTTATACTTGATGAGAGGCCTTTGTTACACTCGATCAGGGGCCTTTGTTATACTAGATCAGGGGACTTTGTTATACTCGACTGAATTTACTTTGTTATACTTTCGATCAGGGGACTTTTTTATATATAGGAGCAGAGGACTTTTGTTATATATACTCAATCAGGGGATATGGTATACTCGATCAAGGGACTTTGTTATACTCATCAGGGACTTTATACTCGATCAGGACTTTTTATACTCGATCAGGGGCTTTGTTATACTCGATTAGGGGACTTTGCTAGAAAGCTCGACCAGGGAACTTTGTTATACTCGAGCGGGGGTTTTGTTATATACTCAATTAGGGGACTTTGTTATACTCGATCAGGAGCTTTTTTATACTCGATCAGGGGACTTTGCTATGCTTCGATCATAGGAACTTTTATTCTTGACCAATGGACTTTGTTATATACTCGATGAGGGACTTTGTTATACTCGACCAGGGGACTTTGTTATACTCGATCAGGGGACTTTTTATACTCAACCAGTGGACTTTGTTATATACTCTATCAGGGGACTTTGTTATACTCGATCAGGGGACTTTGTTATACTCGATTAGGGGCCTTTGTTATACTCGATGAGGGGGCTTTGTTATACTCGACCAGGGGACTTTGCTATAATCGACCAGGGGACTTTGTTATACTCGTTTAGGGGACTTTGTTATACTAGACCAGGGGACTTTTTTATACTTGATCAGGGGACTTTCTCATACTAGAACAGCCATTGTTATACTCGATTGGGGGACTTTGTTATACTCGATGAGTGGACTTTCCTATATTTGACCAATGGACTTTGCTATACTCAATGAGGGGACCTTTGTTATACTCGATCAGGGGACATTGTTAAATTCGACCAGGGGACTTTCATATATTCGATCAGGGGACTTTGTTATACTCCACCAGGGACTTTGTTATACTCGATCAGAGGATATGTTATACTCGATCAGGGGACTTTGTTATATTCGATCAGAGGACTTTGTAATACTCGACTAAGGGACTTTTTTATATTCGATCAGGGGATATGCTATACTCGACCAGGGGACTTTGTTATACACGATTATGGGACTTTGTTATACTCGATGAGGGGACTTAGTCTTACTCGATCAGGGCCCTTTGTCATACTCGTCCAGGGGACTTTGTTATAATCGATTAGGGGACTTTGTTATGCTCGATCTGGGGACTTTGTTAAACTAGGCCAGGAGACGTTGTTATACTCGATCAGGGGAGTTTTTTTTACTCGATGGGGGGACTTTGTTACACTGGACCAGGGGACATTTTTATACTCGATTAGGGGACTTTGTTATACTCGATAAGGGGACTTTGTTATACTGGACCAGGAGACTTTGTTATACTCGATCAGGAGACGTTGTTATACTCGATCAGGGAACTTTGTTATACTCATCCAGGGGGCTTTGTTATTCTCCATCAGGGGACTTTGTTATACTCAATCAGGGGACTTTGTCTTACTCGATCAGGGCCCTTTGCTATACTCGACCGGGGGACTTTGTTATAATCGATTAGGGGACTTTGGTATGCTCGACCTAGGGACTTTGTTGTACTCGATCAGGGACTTTGTTATACTCGACCAGGGGCCTTTGTTATACTCGACCAGGGGACGTTGGTACACTTGATTAGGCGGCTTTGTTATACATGATCAGGGGACTTTCTTATACTCGATTAGAGGCCTTTTTTGGACTCGATTAGGGGACTTTGTTATACTCGAGCAGGTGGCTTTGTTATACTCGATCAGGGGACTTTGTTATACTCGATGAGGAGGCTTTCTTATACTCGATCACGGGACTTTCCTATACTCGACCAGGGGACTTTGTTATACTCGACCAGGGATCTCTTTTATACTTGACCAATGGACTTTGTTATTCTCGATGAGGGGCCTTTGTTATACTCGATGAGGGGACTTTGTTATACTCGACCAGGGTACTTTGTTATACTCGATCAGGGGACTTTTTTATACTCGACCAGAGGACTTTGTTATACTCAATCAGAGGATATGTTATACTCGATCAGGGGACTTTGTTATACTCATCCAGGGGACTTTCTTATACTCGATCAGGGGACTTTTTTATACTCGATCAGGAGGCTTTGTTATACTCGATCAGGGGACTTTGCTAAACTCGACCAGGGGACTTTGTTATACTCGAGCAGGGGGCTTTGTTATACTAAATTAGGGGACTTTGTTATACTCGATCAGGAGGTTTTGTTATACTCGATCAGGGGACTTTGCTATGCTCGATCATGGGAACTTTTTTATACTTGACCAATGGACTTTGTTATACTCGATGAGGGGACTTTGCTATACTCGACCAGGGGACTTTGTTATACTCGATCAGGAGACTTTTTATACTCGACCAGAGGACTTTGTTATACTCTATCAGGGGACTTTGTTATACTCGATCAGGGGACTTTGTTATGCTCGATTAGGGGCCTTTGTTATACTCGACCAGGGGACTTTGCTATAATCGACCAGGGGACTTTGTTATACTCGTTTAGGGGGCTTTGTTTAACTAGACCAGGGGACTTTTTTATACTTGATCAGGGGACTTTCTCATACTAGACCAGAGGCCATTGTTATACTCGATTGGGGGACTTTGTTATACTCGATGAGTGGACTTTCCTATATTTGACCAATGGACTTTGCTATACTCGATGAGGGGCCTTTGTTATACTCGATCAGGGGGCATTGTTAAACTCGACCAGGGGACTTTCTTATATTCGATCTGGGGACTTTGTTATACTCCACCAGGGACTTTGTTATACTCGATCAGAAGATATGTTATACTCGATCAGGGGACTTTGTTATATTCGATCAAAGGACTTTGTTATACTCGACTAGGGGACTTTTATATATTCGATCAGGGGATATGCTATACTCGACCAGGGGACTTTGTTATACACGATTAGGGGACTTTGTTATACTCGATGAGGGGACTTAGTCTTACTCGATCAGGGCCCTTTGTCATACTCGTCCAGGGGACTTTGTTATAATCGATTAGGGGACTTTGTTATGCTCGATCTGGGGACTTTGTTAAACTAGGCCAGGAGACGTTGTTATACTCGATCAGGGGACTTTTTTTACTCGATGAGTGGACTTTGTTACACTGGACCAGGGGACATATTTATACTCGATTAGGGGACTTTGTTATACTCGATAAGGGGACTTTGTTATACTGGACCAGGAGACTTTGTTATACTCGATCAGGGGACGTTGTTATACTCGATCAGGGAACTTTGTTATACTCATCCAGGGGGCTTTGTTATCCTCCATCAGGGGACTTTGTTATACTCGATCAGGGGACTTTGCCTTACTCGATCAGGGCCCTTTGCTATACTCGACCGGGGGACTTTGTTATAATCGATTAGGGGACTTTTGTATGCTCGACCTAGGGACTTTGTTATACTCGATCAGGGACTTTGTTATACTCGACCAGGGGCCTTTGTTATACTCGATTAGGGGACTTTGTTATACTCGATAAGGGGACTTTGTTATACTCGATAAGGAAAATTTGTTATACTCGATGAGGGGACTTTGTTAGACTCGAACAGGGGACTTTGTTATACTCGACCAGGGGACGTTGTTATACTTGATTAGGCGGCTTTGTTATACTTGATCAGGGGACTTTCTTATACTCGATTAGAGGCCTTTTTTGGACTCGATTAGGGGACTTTGTTATACTCAAGCAGGGGGCTTTGTTATACTCGATCAGGGGACTTTGTTATACTCGATGAGGAGGCTTTGTTATACTCGATCACGGGACTTTCCTATACTCGACCAGGGGACTTTGTTATACTCGACCAGGGATCTCTTTTATACTTGACCAATGGACTTTGTTATTCTCGATGAGAGGCCTTTGTTATAGTCGATGAGGGGACTTTGTTATACTCGACCAGGGGACTTTGTTATACTCGATCAGGGGACTTTTTTATACTCGACCAGAGGACTTTGTTATACTCAATTCGGGGATATGTTATACTCGATCAGGGGACTTTGTTGTACTCATCCAGGGGACTTTGTTATACTCGATCAGGGGACTTTGTTATATGCGATCAGGAGACTTTGTTATACTCGATTAGGGGCCTTTGTTATACTCGTCCAGGGGGGCTTTGTTATACTAGGATCAGGGGACTTTGTTATACTCGATGAGGGTACTTTCCTATACTCGACCAGGGGACTTTGTTATACTCGATCAGGGGACTTTTTTATACTCGACCAGAGGACATTGTTATACTCAATCAGGGGATATGTTATACTCGATCAGGGGACTTTGTTGTACTCATCCAGGGGACTTTGTCTTACTCGATCAGGGCCCTTTGATATACTCGACCAGGGGACTCTGTTAAACTAGGCCAGGAGACGTTGTTATACTCGATCAGGGGATATGTTATACTCGATCAGGGGACTTTGTTATACTGGACCAGGGGACTTTGTTATACGCGATCAGGAGACTTTGTTATACTCGATTAGGGGCCTTTTTTATACTCGATGAGGGTGCTTTATTATGCTCGACCAGGGGACTTTGTTATACTCGATTAGGGGACTTTGTTATATTCGACCAGGGGACTTTTTATACTTGATCAGGAGACTTTGTCTTACTCGACCAGAGGCCTGTGTTATACTCCATCGGGGAACTTTGTTATACTCGATGAGTGGACTTTACTATATTTGACCAATGGGCTTTGCTATACTCGATGAGGGGCCTTTGTTATACTCGATCAGGGGACATTGTTATACTCGACCAGGTGACATTGTTATACTCGATCAGGGGGCTTTGTTATACTCGACCAGAGGACTTTGTTATACTCGATCAGGTGATATGTTATACTCGATCTGGGGACTTTGTTATACTTGATCAGGGGACTTTGTTATACTTGATCAGAGGACTTTGTTATACTCGACCAAGGGCCTCTGTTATGCTCGATTAGAAAACTTTGTTATACTCGACCAGGGAACTTTGTTATACTCCACCAGGGACTTTGTGATACTCGATCAGTGGATATGTTATACTCGTCGAGGGGCTTTTTTATACTCGATTAGGAACCTTTGTTATACTCGTCCAGGGGGGCTTTGTTATTCTAGGATCAGGGGACATTGTTATACTCGATGAGGGGACTTAGTCTTACTCGATCAGCGCCCTTTGTTATACTCGACCAGGGGACTTTGTTATAATCGATTAGGGAACTTTGTTATGCTCGATCTGGGGACTTTGTTAAACTAGGCCAGGAGACGTTGTTATACTCGATCAGGGGATATGTTATACTCGATCAGGGGACTTTGTTATACTCAATCAGGGGATTTTGTCTTACACGATCAGGGCCCTTTGCTATACTCGACCGGGGGACTTTGTTATAATCGATCAGAGGACTTTGGTATGCTCGATCTAGGGTCTTTGTTATACTGGGCCAGGGGACTTTTTTATACTCGATGAAGGGACTTTGTTACACTGGACCAGGGGACATTTTTATTCTCGATTAGGGGACTTTGTTATCCTCGATCAAGGGACTTTGTTACACTGGACCAGGGGACATTTTTATTCTCGATTAGGGGACTTTGTTATACTCGATCAGGGAACGTTGTTATACTCGATCAGGGAACTTTGTTATACTCATCCAGGGGGCTTTGTTATTTTCCATCAGGGGACTTTGTTATACTCGATCAGGGGACTTTGGTATGCACGACCGGGGGACTTTGTTATAATCGATTAGGGGACTTTGGCATGCTCGATCTAGGGACTTTGTTATACTCGATCAGGGACTTTGTTATACTCGATAAGGGGACTTTGTTATACTCGATAAGGGGAATTTGTTTTACTCGATAAGTGGACTTTGTTAGACTCGAACAGGGGACTTTGTTATACTTGACCAGGGGACTTTGTTATTCTCGATTAGGCGCCTTTGTTATACTCGATCAGGCGACTTTCTTATACTCGATTAGAGGCCTTTTTTAGACTCGATCAGGGGACTTTGTTATACTCGAGCAGGGAGCTTTGTTATACTCGATCAGGGGACTTTGTTATACTCGATCAGGAGGCTTTGTTATTCTCGATTAGGGGACTTTGCTATACTCGACCAGGGGACTTTGTTATACTCGAGCAGGGGGCTCTGTTATACTCGATTAGGGGACTTTGTCTTACTCGCTCAGGGCCCTTTGCTATACTGGACCGGGGACTTTGTTATAATCGATCAGGGGACTTTGGTATGCTTGATCTAGGGACTTTGTTATACTGGGCCAGGGGACTTTTTTATACTCGATCAGGGGACTTTGTTACACTGGACTAGGGGACATTTTTATACTCGATTAGGGGACTTTGTTACACTCGATGAGGGACTTTGTTATATTCGACCAGGGCCTTTGTTATACTCGATTAGGGGACTTTGCTGTACTCGATAAGGGGACTTTGTTACTCGATAAGGTGAATTTGTTATAATCGATAAGGGAGCTTTGTTAGACTCGAACAGGGGACTTTGTTATACTCGACCAGGGGACTTTGTTATGCTCGATTAGGGAACTTTGTTATACTCGATGAGGTGCCTTTGTTACACTCGATCAGGGGCCTTTGTTATACTAGATCAAGGGACTTTGTTATACTCGATTAAAGGCCTTTTTTGGACTCGATCAGGGGACTTTGTTATACTCAAGCAGGGGGCTTTGTTATACTCGATCAGGGGACTTTGTTATACTCGATCAGGAGGCTTTGTTATACTCGATCAGGGGATGTAAGGGCAGAAACGATCCTCCGGCTAGTTACCGCTGCTAACTCGCTCGTTTGCTGGTGCAGACGACACTTGGGGTGGTTGGACGGAGGTGATAACGGCAGCGACTATCTCCGCCACGAGCAGATTCAACCCAGCCGCCATACCGTCAGTATCTAGCTACCCTGCTGTCCGTCAAATTCTGGCTGTGATCTCATCATAGGTCCTGGACTCGTGGGCTGTGTTCCCAGACCTTCACCTATCAACTGCCAACTCTCTGGTCATCTACCACTACCGCATACCACGACCATCAATTCATCACATTCCGTCGGTGCCCCGGTGTTCTCCTGCCTTTTCAAGACGTTGCTGAGTGTGGAGTGAATGGACGCTTCCCTGCCCTGAGTGTGCATCACCGCGTTCCAGAACCTTCCCCCAGGGCCACTGCCGTAGGAAATATTTGTTCATTGTTTGATTCCATTAATTGCTGACTCCCCTTTATTGTTCGATTCTATCAATTGTTGACTCCATTTAATTGTTTGAATCCATTAATTGTTGACTCCCATTATTTGTTTGATTCCTTTTATTGTTGCTTCCATTAATTGTTGACTCCCGTAATTATTTGATGATTGTTGAGTGGTGTCAGAGTTTTGTTATATTTTTTATAGTAAAGAGATGCCAATCTCTAACGGTTGTTTGTTATTCCTCGGAAAACCATGGTCCTTGACTTTCCTATATTAAGATCCTGATTAGCCTGGTAAGGGATTTCTATCCCTAAGTCCCAGGCCTTTACAAGTGGCGACCTTGCCAGGATTTGTCTCTGACCTTTGGTTTCTGAGGTTTAACATTCGTTCCGGTGTTGTTGTAAGTCGCCGTGAGCGCGCCACCTTGCTGTCTGTGGCCCGGAAGCAAGTGTTGTTCAGTGGTTATCCCTTCCTTCTGTGTGCTAATTTTGTTGCTCTCCCTTGTACGTGGGGAAGTTAATTAGTGTTGGTTGGGGTGCACTGTGGATGCTGTCATAGCATATATGTTGTTGTTTCACCTGGTGCGGTTTCGTTACCCTGAGGTGATTCAGCTGGGCTGGGTGCGGAACGAGGTTCCCTCCAGTCGGATCAAATCATTTACTGGTCTGATTGAGCCACTAGGTGAGTTGCCTTTGGCTATTTGCGGGGTAAGTAGTTTGTTTTTTCCTTTGTCCTTGGCCTTTCGGATCATTGTCTGCTTTTGAGGTGTGGAAAGATCAAGCGGTGGCCCTGGGTCTGACAGGTAATGACATTGGTCAGTATGTGGTCACCCAACAGAATGCCGAGAGAGAGGAACGTCAGAGAGCGAGAGAGGAACGTCAGAAAGAGAGAGAGGTGGAGGAACGCCAGAAAGGGAGAGAGGCACTTCAGAAAGAGAAAGAGAGTTCGAATTAGCTAAGTTGCAGGCAGAAAAGGACCTAGAACTGGCTAGGATTAATGCTTCAAGTAGACCAGCCTCCTCTGGCCATATACAGGACAATGTGGTAAAACCCAGCTTGCCTGTGTACCGTGAAGGAGAAGACATCGCCTCCTACCTTGTTAGGTTTGAGCGGGTAGCTGAGCTGCTTGGTGTAGCCCCAGATAGCTATGCTGTAAGGTTGGGTAGCCTACTGAGTGGTAAGCCGGTAGAAATTTACACGTCCCTGTCTGCCGACATCACCCGAGATTACTTCTTGTTGAAGCAAGCTCTCTTGCGAGGATTTTGCAAGACTTCTGACGGTTATCGTGCTGACTTTCGCAGAACGAAGATTAGAGAGGGAGAAACGTACCAGCAGTTTTCGATTCACCTGGGTCGTTTATTTCAACAATGGCTGGAGACATCAGGGGTTGAAGAAACCTTTGAGTCTCTCTCTAATTTCATGATATTAGATCAGTTTTTGTCTTCTCTACCTCCAGACTTGAGAATTTTCATCAAAGAACACCAGCCAGCGACGCTTGGAGAAGCTGTGCATCTTGCCGACAACTGGGCGTCTGCTCGCAACGCCTACCCCAAGTCTTCCCCTCCTGTAGTGAAGATTGCGAAGCCTCCGTCCTCCGAGGAACCATCCCCAGGAGTACACAAGAGTAGTTCACCAGCCGTGCGGTGTCACAGCTGTGGAGGAGAAGGGCACATTCGTTCTCGCTGTCCCAGGAATCCCCTCGCCTTCAAGACTGCTGACACTCAACCCAGCAACAAGGTCGGATTCTGTTTGGAGGTCAGGAGCTGCCCCCGTTATTGTGTCAGTGGAACAATCAATGGGTCTAGGGCATCTACTTTCATCAGGGACACTGGTTGCTCGTGCATTATTGTCTCTGAAGAAGCCCTGCCTGACGCTGACGTCTCCAGCTGCCCGAAGGTTAGTGTCGCCGATTATTTAGGTCGTGTTGACCAGTTCCCTGTTGTTAGGTGCTACCTGCGTTGCCCCTATTTCACTGGTTGGTCTAATGTGGTAAGAGCTCCCATTAAATGTGCAAGTGCCCTCATTGGTAATGTTCCCGGTGTTCGTGACCCTAACGCCCCGGAAACGTTAAAACTCTCCTCGCCACCAGCACCAGTCTCCTCACCACCAGCACCAGTCCTCACGCCACCTGTTGATGACGACTCGCCACCTGCCGAGGTCGCCTCAGTGTGTCCGGGAGGAGGATCAGGTGAGAGATGGGTCGGTTTATAAGTTTGTTTCTATTAATGGGGTGTTACACAGGTCTTGTGTTTCATCCAAGCGACCAGCTTTAGTAGGTCGGTTTTTACTTGTTGTCCCTGCTGTTTGTCGTAGTAACATTCTCTCTGTAGCTCACAAGAGCTCTCTTGTAAGTCACTGTTCTCGTAGAAAAACTTATAGGAAGGTTGCTGATCAGTTTTACTGGCCAGGTATGGGAGCGGATGTTAGAGCTTTTTGTAGGAGTTGTGATCAGTGCCCACGTATGTCCGCCAAGGGTAGAGTCCGTCCTGTTCCACTTGAACCCTTACCCGTCGTTGCAGAACCATCTTCTCGGGTAGCCATAGATTTTGTTGGACGATTCTCACCTCCTTCCTCTAAGAAGCCTAAATTACATCAAGCTAATTTGTTAAAGCAATATAATTGCAGGACCCACATTGCTCGTGTCCTTGACGACGTCACCAAGCTGGAGTTAGTCGAGGCACTACCCTGCAAGAGTTCCTGTGAAGTTCGGACGCCAGAGTCTGTTGATCTCGGTTGCCAGTTGCTGCCAACACCTGACGAGATAGAAGAATCCTCCACGACAGGAAATAGGCCCAAACTTAAATTTGGACTGAAGTGGACCCCACGTGCAGTTCCTTGATACGGCCTTACGTTTTGGACATCAAGTTACCACCTATTCTTTTCTATGACCCTTCTTTATTGTGCAATGTGTATTTAAGCATTTGTTGTAAGATGATTATGCTTTGTGTACTAATCTTAAGTTTAATCTACCTTACAGTAGATTTTTGTTGGGGGAGCAGTGTAAGGGCAGAAACGATCCTCCGGCTAGTTACCGCTGCTAACTCGCTCGTTTGCTGGTGCAGACGACACTTTGGGTGGTTGGACGGAGGTGATAACGGCAGCGACTATCTCCGCCACGAGCAGATTCAACCCAGCCGCCATACCGTCAGTATCTAGCTACCCTGCTGTCCGTCAAATTCTGGCTGTGATCTCATCATAGGTCCTGGACTCGTGGGCTGTGTTCCCAGACCTTCACCTATCAACTGCCAACTCTCTGGTCATCTACCACTACCGCATACCACGACCATCAATTCATCACATTCCGTCGGTGCCCCGGTGTTCTCCTGCCTTTTCAAGACGTTGCTGAGTGTGGAGTGAATGGACGCTTCCCTGCCCTGAGTGTGCATCACCGCGTTCCAGAACCTTCCCCCAGGGCCACTGCCGTAGGAAATATTTGTTCATTGTTTGATTCCATTAATTGCTGACTCCCCTTTATTGTTCGATTCTATCAATTGTTGACTCCATTTAATTGTTTGAATCCATTAATTGTTGACTCCATTTAATTGTTTGAATCCATTAATTGTTGACTCCCATTATTTGTTTGATTCCTTTTATTGTTGCTTCCATTAATTGTTTGACTCCCGTAATTATTTGATGATTGTTGAGTGGTGTCAGAGTTTTGTTATATTTTTATAGTAAAGAGATGCCAATCTCTAACGGTTGTTTGTTATTCCTCGGAAAACCATGGTCCTTGACTTTCCTATATTAAGATCCTGATTAGCCTGGTAAGGGATTTCTATCCCTAAGTCCCAGGCCTTTACAGGGGACTTTGCTAAACTCGACCAGGGGACTTTGTTATACTCGAGCACGGGGCTTTGTTATACTCGATTAGGGGACTTTGTTATACTCGATCAGGAGGCTTTGTTATACTCGATCAGGAGACTTTGCTATGCTCGATCATGGGAACTTTTTTATACTTGACCAATGGACTTTGTTATACTCGATGAGGGGACTTGTTATACTCGACCAGGGGACTTTGTTATACTCGATCAGGGGACTTTTTATACTCGACCAGAGGACTTTGTTATACTCTATCAGGGGACTTTGTTATACTCGATCAGGAGACTTTTCTATGCTCGATCATGGGAACTTTTTTATACTTGACCAATGGACTTTGTTATACTCGATGAGGGACTTTGTTATACTCATCCAGGAGACTTTGTTATACTCGATCAGGGGACTTTGTTATATGCGATCAGGAGACTTTGTTATACTCGATTAGGAACCTTTGTTTTACTCGTCCAGGGGGGCTTTGTTATACTAGGATCAGGGGACTTTGTTATACTCGATGAGGGGACTTAGTCTTACTCGATCAGCGCCCTTTTTTATACTCGACCAGGGGACTTTGTTATAATCGATTAGGGAACTTTGTTATGCTCGATCTGGGGACTTTGTTAAACTAGGCCAGGATATAAGTGTGTTCTATAATCAACATAATCAAGTCTTCTTTATGGACGTTTTTATACTCGATGAAGGGACTTTGTTACACTGGACCAGGGGACATTTTTATTCTCGATTAGGGGAGTTTGTTATCCTCGATCAGGGACTTTGTTATACTGGACCAGGAGACTTTGTTATACTCGATCAGGGAACGTTGTTATACTCGATCAGGGAACTTTGTTATGCTCATCCAGCCGGGCTTTGTTATTTTCCATCAAGTGACTTTGTTATACTCGATCAGGGGACTTAGGTATGCTCGACCGGGGGACTTTGTTATAATCGATTAGGGGACTTTGGTATGCTCGATCTAGGGACTTTGTTATACTCGATCAGGGACTTTGTTATACTCGATAAGGGGACTCTGTATACTCGATAAGGGGAATTTGTTTTACTCGATAAGGGGACTTTGTTAGACTCGAACAGGGGACTTTGTTATACTTGACCAGGGGACTTTGTTATACTCGATTAGGCGGCTTTGTTATACTCGATCAGGGGACTTTCTTATACTCGATTAGAGGCCTTTTTTAGACTCGATCAGGGGACTTTGTTATACTCGAGCAGGGAGCTTTGTTATAATCGATCAGGGGACTTTGTTATACTCAATCAGGAGGCTTTGTTATACTCGACTAGGGGACTTTACTATACTCGACCAGGGGACTTTGTTATACTCGAGCAAGGGGCTCTGTTATACTCGATTAGGGGACTTTGTCTTACTCGCTCAGGGCCCTTTGCAATACTGGACCGGGGACTTTGTTATAATCGATCAGGGGACTTTGATATGCTTGATCTAGGGACTTTGTTATACTGGGCCAGGGGACTTTTTTATACTCGATCAGGGTACTTTGTTACACTGGACCAGGGGACATTTATATACTCGATTAGGGAACTTTGTTACACTCGATGGGGGACTTTGTTATACTCGACCAGGGCCTTTGTTATACTCGATTAGGGGACTTTGTTGTACTCGATAAGGGGACTTTGTTACTCGATAAGGTGAATTTGTTATACTCGATAAGGGGACTTTGTTAGACTCGAACAGGGGACTTTGTTATACTCGATCAGAGGATTTGTTATACTCGACGAGGGGCTTTTTTATACTCGATTAGATAACTTTGTTATACTCGAACAGGAGACTTTGTGATACTCGATCAGGGGACTTTGTTATCCTTGATCAGAGGACTTTGTTATACCCGACCAAGTGCCTTTGTTATGCTCGATTAGAAAACTTTGTTATACTCGACCAGGGAACTTTGTTATACTCCACCAGGGACTTTGTGATACTCGATCAGTGGATATGTTATACTCGATCAGGGGACTTTGTTATACTCGGTTCAGGGGACTTTGTTATACTCGTCCAAGGGGTTTTTTTATACTAGGATCGGGGGACTTTGTTATACTCGATGAGGGGACTTAGTCTTACTCGATCAGGGCCCTTTGTCTTACTCGACCAGGGGACTTTGTTATAATCGATTAGGGGACTTTGTTATCCTCGATCTGGGGACTTTGTTAAACTAGGCCAGGAGACGTTGTTATACTCGATCAGGGGATATGTTATACTCGATCAGGGGACTTTCTTATACTGGACCAGGAGACTTTGTTATACTCGATCAGGGGACTTTGTTATACTCGATCAGGGAACTTTTATACTCATCCAGGGGGCTGTGTCATACTCGACCAGGGGACTTTGTTATACTCGATCAGGGGACTTTGTTATACTCGATCAGGGAACTTTCTTATACTCATCCAGGGGGCTTTGTCATACTCGATCAGGTGACTTTCTTATACTCAATCAGGGGATTTTGTCTTACACGATCAGGGCCCTTTGCTATACTCGACCGGGGGACTTTGTTATAATCGATTAGGGGACTTTGGTATGCTCGATCTAGGGACTTTGTTATACTCGATCAGGGACTTTGTTATACTCGTCAGGGGCCTTTGTTATACTCGATTAGGGGACTTTGATATACTCGATAAGGGGACTTTGTTATACTCGATAAGGGGAATTTGTTATACTCGATGAGGGGAGTTTGTTAGACTCGAACAGGGGACTTTGTTATACTCGACCAGGGGACGTTGTTATACTCGATTAGGCGGCTTTGTTATACTTGATCAGGGGACTTTCTTATACTCGATTAGAGGCTTTTTTGGACTCGATTAGGGGACTTTGTTATACCCGAGCAGGGGGCTTTGTTATACTCGATCAGGGGACTTTGTTATACTCGATGAGGAGGCTTTGTTATACTCGATCACGGGACTTTCCTATACTCGACCAGGGGACTTTGTTATACTCGACCAGGGATCTCTTTTATACTTGACCAATGGACTTTGTTATTCTCGATGAGGGGCCTTTGTTATACTCGATGAGGGGACTTTGTCATATTCGACCAGGGGACTTTGTTATACTCGATCAGGGGACTTTTTTATACTCGACCAGAGGACTTTGTTATACTCAATCAGGGGATATGTTATACTCGATCAGGGGACTTTGTTATACTCATCCAGGGGCCTTTGTTATACTCGATCAGGGGACTTTGTTATATGCGATCAGGAGACTTTGTTATACTCGATTAGGGGCCTTTGTTATACTCGTCTAGTGGGGCTTTGTTATACTAGGATCAGGGGACTTTGTTATACTCGATGAGGGGACTTAGTCTTACTCGATGAGGGCCCTTTGTTATACTCGACCAGGGGACTTTTCTTATACTCGATTAGAGGCCTTTTTTAGACTCGACCAGGGGACTTTGTTATACTCGAGCAGGGGGCTCTGTTATACTCGATTAGGGGACTTTGTCTTACTCGCTCAGGGCCCTTTGCTATACTGGACCGGGGACTTTGTTATAATCGATCAGGGGACTTTGGTATGCTTGATCTAGGGACTTTGTTATACTGGGCCAGGGGACTCTTTTATGCTCGATCAGGGGACTTTGTTACACTGGACCAGGGGACATTTTTAAACTCGATTAGGGGACTCTGTTACACTCGATGAGGGACTTTGTTATACTCGACCAGGGCCTTTGTTATACTCGATTAGGGGACTTTGTTGTACTCGATAAGGGGACTTTGTTACTCGATAAGGTGAATTTGTTATACTCGATAAGGGGGCTTTGTTAGACTCGAACAGGGGACTTTGTTATACTCGACCAGGGGACTTTGTTATGCTCGATTTGGGGACTTTGTTATACTCGATGAGGGGCCTTTGTTACACTCGATCAGGGGCCTTTGTTATACTAGATCAGGGGAATTTGTTATACTCGATTAAAGGCCTTTTTTGGACTCGATCAGGGGACTTTGTTATACTGGAGCAGGGGGCATTGTTATATTCAATCAGGGGACTTTGTTATACTCGATCAGGAGGCTTTGTTATACTCGATCAGGGGACTTTGCTAAACTCGACCAGGGGACTTTGTTATACTCGAGCAGGGGGCTTTGTTATACTCGATTAGGGGACTTTGTTATACTCGATGAGGAGGCTTTGTTATACTCGTTCAGGGGACTTTGCTATGCTCGATCATGGGAACTTTTTTATACTTGACCAATGGACTTTGTTATACTCGATGAGGGGACTTTGTTATATTCGACTAGGGGACTTTGTTATACTCGATCAGGGGACTTTTTTATACTCGACCAGAGGACTTTGTTATACTCTATCAGGGGACTTTGTTATACTCGATCAGGGGACTTTGTTATACTAGATTAGGGGCCTTTGTTATACTCGATGAGGGGGCTTTGTTATACTCGACCCGGGGACTTTGCTATAATCGACCAGGGGACTTTGTTATTCTCGTTTAGGGGACTTTGTTATTCTAGACCAGGGGACTTTTTTATACTTGATCAGGGGACTTTCTCATACTAGACCACAGGCCATTGTAATACTCGATCGGGGGACTTTGTTATACTCGATGAGTGGACATTCCTATATTTGACCAATGGACTTTGCTATACTCGATGAGGGGCTTTTGTTATACTCGACCAGAGGACTTTGTTATACTCAATCAGCGGATATGTTATACTCGATCATGGGACTTTGTTATACTCATCCAATGGACTTTGTTATACTCGATCAGGGGACTTTGTTATACTCGATGAGGGCCCTTTGTTATACTCGACCAGGGGACTTTGTTAAACTAAGCCAGGAGACGTTGTTATACTCGACCAGGTGACATTGTTATACTCGATCAGGGGACTTTGTTATACTCGACCAGAGGACTTTGTTATACTCGATCAGGAGATATGTTATACTCGATCAGGGGACTTTGTTATACTCGATCAGAGGACTTTGTTATACTCGACGAGGGGCTTTTTTATACTCGATTAGAAAACTTTGTTATACTCGACCAGGAGACTTTGTGATACTCGATCAGGGGACTTTGTTATACTCCACCAGGGATTTGTAATATTCGATCAGGGGATATGTAATACTCGATCAGGGGACTTTGTTATACTCGATCAGGGGACTTTGTCATACTCGACCAGAGGAATTTGTTATACTCGATCAAGGGATATGTTATACTCGATCAGGGGTTTTTGTTATACTTGATCAGGGGACTTTGTTATACTTGATTAGGGGACTTTGTTATACTAGATCAGGGGACTTTGTTATACTTGATCAGAGGACTTTGTTATACTCGACCAAGGGCCTTTGTTATGCTCGATTAGAAAACTTTGTTATTCTCGACCAGGGAACTTTGTTATACTCCACCAGGGACTTTGTGATACTCGATCAGTGGATATGTTATACTCGATCAGGGGACTTTTTTATACTCGGTTCAGGGGACTTTGTTATACTCGTTCAAGGGGCTTTTTTATACTTGGATCAGGGGACTTTATTATACTCGATGACGGGACTTAGTCTTACTCGATCAGGGCCCTTTGTCATACTCGACCAGGGGACTTTTTTATAATCGATTAGGGGACTTTGTTATCCTCGATCTGGGGACTTTGTTAAACTAGGCCAGGAGACGTTGTTATACTCGATCATGGGATATGTTATACTCGATCAGGGGACTTTGTTATACTGGACCAGGGGACTTTGTTATACTCGATCAGGGGACTTTGTTATACTCGATCAGGGAACTGTTATACTCATCCAGGGGGCTTTGTCATACTCGACCAGGGGACTTTGTTATACTCGATCAGGGGATTTGTTATACTCGATTAGGGAACTTTGTTATACTCATCCAGGGGGCTTTGTCATACTCGATCAGGTGACTTTCTTATACTCGATCAGGGGATTTTGTCTTACACGATCAGGGCCCTTTGCTATACTCGACTGGGGGATTTTGTTATAATCGATCAGGGGACTTTGGTATGCTCGATCTAGGGACTTTGTTATACCGGGCCAGCGGACTTTTTTATACTCGATGAGGGGACTTTGTTTCACTGGACCAGGGGACATTTTTATACACGATTAGGGGACTTTGTTATACTCGATCAGGGGACTTAGTCTTACTCGATCAGGGCCCTTTGCTATAATCGACCGGGGGACTTTGTTATAATCGATTAGGGGGCTTTGGTATGCTCGACCTAGGGACTTTGTTATACTCGATCAGGGGCCTTTGTTATACTCGATTAGGGGACTTTGTTATACTCGATAACGGGACTTTGTTATACTCGATAAGGGGAATTTGTTATACTCGATCAGGAGGCTTTCTTATACTCGATCAGGGACTTTGCTATACTCGACCAGGGGACTTTCTTATACTCGATTAGAGGCCTTTTTTGGACTCGATCAGGGGACTTTGTTATATTCGAGCAAAGGGCTTTGTTATACTCGATCAGGGGACATTGTTATACTCGATCAGGAGGCTTTCTTATACTCGATCAGGGACTTTGCTATACTCGACCAGGGGACTTTGTGATACTCAATCAGGGGATATGTTATACTCGATCAGGGGACTTTGTTATACTCATCCAGGGGACTTTGTTATACTCGATCAATGGACTTTGTTATACGCGATCAGGAGACTTTGTTATACTCGATTAGGAACCTTTGTTATACTCGTCCAGGGGGGCTTTGTTATACTAGGATCAGGGGACTTTGTTATACTCGATGAGGGGACTTAGTCTTACTCGATCAGCGCTCTTTGTTATACTCGACCAGGGGACTTTGTTATAATCGATTAGGGAACTTTGTTATGCTCGATCTGGGGAATTTGTTAAACTAGGCCAGGAGACGTTGTTATATTCGATCAAGGGATATGTTATACTCGATCAGGGGACTTTGTTATACTGGACCAGGGGACTTTGTTATACTCGATCAGGGGACTTTGTTATACTCGATCAGGGAACTGTTATACTCATCCAGGGGGCTTTGTCATACTCGACCAGGGGACTTTGTTAAACTCGATCAGGGGACTTTGTTATACTCGATTAGGGAACTTTGTTATACTCATCCAGGGGGCTTTGTCATA
Source organism: Homarus americanus (assembly GCF_018991925.1). Taxonomy (NCBI): domain Eukaryota; kingdom Metazoa; phylum Arthropoda; class Malacostraca; order Decapoda; family Nephropidae; genus Homarus; species Homarus americanus. The sequence continues at coordinate 18,302 of NW_024729242.1, forward strand.
CTCGATCAGGTGACTTTCTTATACTCGATCAGGGGATTTTGTCTTACACGATCAGGGCCCTTTGCTATACTCGACCGGGGGACTTAGTTATAATCGATTAGGGGACTTTGGTATGCTCGAACTAGGGACTTTGTTATACTCGATCAGGGACTTTGTTATACTCGTCAGGGGCCTTTGTTATACTCGATTAGGGGACTTTGTTACACTCGATAAGGTGACTTTGTTATACTCGATAAGGGGAATTTGTTATACTCGATGAGGGGACTTTGTTAGACTCGAACAGGGGACTTTGTTATACTCGACCAGGGGACGTTGTTATACTCGATTAGGCGGCTTTGTTATACTTGATCAGGGGACTTTCTTATACTCGATTAGAGGCCTTTTTTGGACTCGATTAGGGGACTTTGTTATACTCGAGCAGGGGGCTTTGTTATACTCGATCAGGGGACTTTGTTATACTCGATGAGGAGGCTTTGTTATACTCGATCACGGGACTTTCCTATACTCGACCAGGGGACTTTGATATACTCGACCAGGGATCTCTTTTATACTTGGCCAATGGACTTTGTTATTCTCGATGAGGGGCTTTTGTTATACTCGATGAGGGGACTTTGTTATATTCGACCAGGGGACTTTGTTATACTCGATCAGGGGACTTTTTTATACTCGACCAGAGGACTTTGTTATACTCGATCAGGGGACTTTGTTATACTGATTGAGGGGCCTTTGTTATACTCGATCACGGGCCTTTGTTATACTCCATGAGGGGACTTTGTTATACTCGACCAGGGTTCTCTGTTATACTCGATCAGGGGACTTTGTTATACTCGATCAGCTGACTTTGTTATACTCGATCAGGGGACTTTGGTTTACTCGATCAGGGGATATTGTTATACTCGACCAGGGGAGTTTGATATACTCGACCAGGGGACTTTGTTATACTCGATGAGGGGCCTTTGTTAAACTTGATGAGGGACCTTTGTTATACTCGACCAGGGGACTTTGTTATACTCGATTAAGGGCCTTTGTTAAACTCGATCAGGGGCCATTGTTATACTCGATCAGAGGACTTTGTTATACTCTATCAGGGGACTTTGTTATACTCGATCAGGGGGCTTTGTTATACTCGATCAGGGAACTTTGTTATACTCGATCAGGGGACTTTGTTATAATCGACCAGGGGAGTTTGTTATACTCAAACTTGGGATCTTTGCTATACTCGATCAGGGGCCTTTGTTAAACTTGATGAGGGGCCTTTGTTATACTCGATCAGGGGACTTTGTTATACTCGATAGAGGGGACTTTGTTATACTTTATCGGCGGACTTTGTTATACTCGATCAGGAGACTTTGTTATACTCGATGACGGGCCTTTGTTAAACTCTATGAGGGACCTTTGTTACTCGTGATCAAGGGCCTTTCGTGCAAGCGATCCAGAGACGCTGTTATACTCGATCAGGAATTTATTGCGCTCTCGATCAGGGGACTTTGTTATACTCGATCAGCAGATTTTGTTATACTCGATCAGGAGACTTTGTTATACTCGATGAGGGGCCTTTGTTATACTCGATGAGGGGCCTTTGTTATTCTCGATCAGGGGACTTTGTTATACTCAACAAGGGTTCTTTGTTATACTTGACCAGGGGAGTTTGTTATACTCGACCAGGTGACTTTGTTATACTCGATGAGGGGCCTTTGTTAAACTCGATGAGGGACCTTTGTTATACTCGACCAGGGGACTTTCTTACACTCGATCAGGGGCCTTTGTTAAACTCGATCAGGGGCGATAGTTATACTCGATCAGGGGACTTTGTTATACTCGATCAGCGGATTTTGTTATACTCGATCAGGAGACTTTGTTATACTCGATGAGGGGCCTTTGTTATACTCGATGAGGGGCCTTTGTTATACTCGATCAGGGGACTTTGTTATACTCAACCAGGGTTCTTTGTTATACTTGACCAGGGGAGTTTGTTATACTCGACCAGGTGACTTTGTTATACTCGATGAGGGGCCTTTGTTAAACTCGATGAGGGACCTTTGTTATACTCGACCAGGGGACTTTCTTACACTAGATCAGAGGCCTTTGTTAAACTCGATCAGGGGCCATAGTTATACTCGATCAGGGGACTTTGTTATACTCGATCAGGGGACTTTGGTATACTCGACCAGGTGAGTTTGTTCTACTCGACCAGGGGACTTTGTTATACTCAATGAGGGGCCTTTGTTAAACTTGATGAGGGGCCTTTGTTATACTCGACCAGGGGACTCTGTAATACTCGATCAGGGGCCTTTGTTAAACTCGAGCAGGGGCTTTTGTTATACTCGATCAGGTGACTTTGTTATACTTGATCAGGGGACTTTGTTATACTCGATCAGCGGACTTTGTTATACTCGATTAGGGGACGTTGTTATACTTGATCAGGGGCCTTTGTTATACTCGATCACGGGCCTTTGTTATACTCCATGAGGGGACTTTGTTATACTCGACCAGGGTTCTTTGTTATACTCGATCAGGAGACTTTGTTATACTCGATCAGCGGACTTTGTTATACTCGATCAGGGGACTTTGTTATACTCGATCAGGGGATAATGTTATACCCGACCAGGGGAGTTTGATATACTCGACCAGGGGACTTTGTTATACTCGATGAGGGGCGTTTGTTAAACTCGATGAGGGGCCTTTGTTATACTCGACCAGGGGACTTTGTTATACTCGATTAGGGGCCTTTGTTAAACTCGATCAGGGGCCATTGTTATACTCGATCAGGGGACTTTGTTATACTCTATTAGGGGACTTTGTTATACTCGATCAGGGGGCTTTGTTATACTCGATCAGCGAACTTTGTTATACTCGATCAGGGGACTTTGTTATAATCGACCAGGGGAGTTTGTTATACTCGACCAGGGGACTTTGCTATACTCGATCAGGGGCCTTTGTTAAACTTGATGAGGGGCCTTTGTTATACTCGATCAGGGGACTTTGTTATACTCAACCAGGGTTCTTTGTTATACTTGACCAGGGGAGTTTGTTATACACGACCAGGTGACTTTGTTATACTCGATGAGGGGCCTTTGTTAAACTCGATGAGGGACCTTTGTTATACTCGACCAGGGGACTTTCTTACACTCGATCAGGGGCCTTTGTTAAACTCGATCAGGGGCGATAGTTATAATCGATCAGGTGACTTTGTTATACTCGATCAGCGG
>NW_024729243.1:0-11366 GCF_018991925.1 Homarus americanus
TCGAGTATAACAAAGTCGCCTGATCGGGTATAACAAATTCCCCTGATTGAGTATAACAAAGCCCCCTCATCGAGTATATTAAAGTCCCCTGATCGAGTATAACAAAGTCCACTAATCTAGTATAACAAAGTCCCCTGATCAAGTATGACAAAGCCCCCTGATCGAGTATAACAAAGCCCCCTTATCGAGTATAAGAAAGGGCCCTGATCGAGTATAACAAAGTCCCCTGATCGAGTATAACAAAGTCCCTCATCGAGTATAACAAAGTCCCCTGATCGAGTATAACAAATTCCCCTAATCAAGAATAACAAACCCCCCTGAAAGAGTATAACAAAGATCCCTGATCGAGTATAACAAAGTCCCGTGATAGAGTATAACAAAGTCCGCTGATCGAGTATAACAAAGTCCCCTGATCGGGTATAGCAAATTCCCCTGATCGAGTATATGAAATTCCCTGATCGAGTATAACAAAGTCCACTCATCGAGTATAACAAAGTCCTCTGATTGAGAATAAGAAAGTCTCCTGATCGCGTATAACAAAGTCCCCTGATCGAGTATAACAAAGTCTCCCTGAACGAGTAGTATAACAAAGATCCCTGAACGAAGATAAATACCCTGAACGCATAACAAATTTCTGATCCAGTATATATTAAAGTCCCTTATCGAGGATAACAAAGTCCCCTGATATATAACAAAGCCCTCATCGAGTATGTTCAAAGTCACCTGGACCGAGTATAAAGCCACCTGAACGAGTATAACAAAGATCCTCATCGAGTGGCAACAAAGGCCCCTGATCGAGTAAACAAAGGCCCCTGATAAAGTATAACAAAGGCCCCTGATCGAGTATAACAAAGTCCCCTGATAAAGTATAACAAAGTCCCCTGATAAAGTATAACAAAGGCCCCTGTTCGAGTAAACAAAGGCCCCTCATCGAGTATAACAAAATCCCCTATTCGAGTATAACACAGTCCCCTCATCAGGTATAACAAATTCCCCTAATCGAGAATTTCAAAGTCCCATCATCGAGTAAAACAAAGGCCCCTTATCGAGTATAACTAAGCCCCTTGATCAAGTATAGCAAAGTCCCTTTATCGAGTATAACAAAGTCCCCTCATCGAGTATAACAAAGGCCCCTTATCGAGTATAACAAAGCCCTCCTCATCGAGTAGAGCAAAGTCCCCTGATCGAGTATAACAAAGTCCCCTTATCAAGTATAACAAATTCCCCTAATCGAGAATAACAAAGTCACCTCATCGAGTATAACAAAGTCCCCTTATCGAGTATAACAAAGCCCCCTGATCGAGTATAACAAAGTCCCCTGATCGAGTATAACAAAGTCCCCTCATCGAGTATAACAAAGCCCCTGATCGAGTATAACAAAGTCCCCTGATAGAGTATAACAAAGCCCCCTCATCGTGTATAACAAAGTCCCCGTCATATAACAAATTCCCTTAATCGAGAAATAACAAAGTCTCATCGAGTATATAACAAAGTCCCCCTGAACGAGTATAACAAAGTCCCCTGATCGAGTATATTAAAGTCCGCTTATCGAGCATAACAAAGTCCCCTGATAGAGTATAACAAAGCCCCTCATCGAGTATAACAAAGTCACCTGACCGAGTATAACAAAGCCCCCTGAACGAGTATAACAAAGATCCCTGATCGAGTATAACAAAGTCCCCTGATCGAGTATAACAATGCCCCTGAACGAGTATAACAAAGATCCCTGATCGAGGATAACAAAGTCCCCTGAACGAGTATATTAAAGTCCCCTTAGCGAGTATAACAAAGGCCCCTGATCGAGTATAACAAAGTCCCGTGATGGAGTACAACAAAGGCCCCTGATCGAGTACAACAAAGGCGCCTCATCGAGTTTAACAAAATCCATTGATCGAGTATAACAAAGTCCCCTCATCAAGTATAACAAATTCCCCTAATCGAGAATAACAAAGTCCCCTCATCGAGTCTAACAAAGTCCCCTGAACGAGTATAACAAAGGCCCCTGATTGAGTATAACAAAGTCCCTTTATAGAGTATAACAAAGTCCCCTGATCGAGTATAACAATGGCCCCTTATCGAGTATATCAAAGGCCCCGAATCGAGTACAACAAAGCCCCCTGATCGAGTACAACAAAGACCCCTGATCGTGTATAACAAAGTCCCCTAATCGAGTATAACAAAGGCTCCTCATCGAATATAACAAAGGCCCCTGATCGAGTTAACAAAGTCCCCTGATCGAGTATAACAAAGTCCCCGATCGAGTATAACAAAGGCCACTGATCGAGCATAACAAAGTTGTCTGATCGAGTATAACAAAGTCCCTGATCGAGTATAACAAAGTCCCCTGATCGAGTATAACAAAGTTCCCTAATCGAGTATAACAAAGTCCCCTGATCGAGTATAACAAATTCCCCTGATGGAGTATAACAAAGTCCCCTGATCGTGTTTAACAAAAGTCCCTTATCGAGTATAACAAAAGTCCCTTATCGAGTATAACAAAGGCCCCTCATCGAGTACAACAAAGGCCCCTGATCAAGTATAACAAAGCCCCCTAATCGAGTATAACAAAGGCCCCTGATCGAGTATAACAAAGTCACCTGATCGAGTATAACAGAGTCAACTGATCGAGTATAACAAAGTCCACTGTATCGAGTATAACAACGCCCCCTCATCGAAAATAACAAATTCCCCTGATCGAGTGTAAGAAAGTCCCCTGATCGAGTATAACAAAGTCCCCTGATCGCGTTTAACAAAGTCCACTGTATCGAGTATAACAAAGCCCCCTCATCGAGAATAGCAAATTCCCCTGATTGAGAACAAGAAAGTCTCCTGATCGCGTATAACAAAGTCCCCTGATAGAGTATAACAAAGCCCCCTGATCGAGTATAACAAAGTCCCCTGATCGAGTATATTAAAGTCCCCTTATCAAGTATAACAAAGTCCACTGATCGAGTATAACAAAGACCCCTCATCAAGTATAACAAAGTCCGCTCATCGAGTATAACAAAGCCGCCTCATCGAGTATAACAAAAGCCCCTGATCAAGTATAACAAAGTCCCCTGATCGAGTATAACAAAGTCCCCTGATCGAGTATAACAAAGTCCCCTGACTGAGTAGAACAAAGTCCCCTGATCGAGCAAAACAAAGTCCACTGATCGGGTATAACAAAGTCCCCTGATCGAGTGTAACAAAGTCCCCTAATCGAGTATAACAAAGCCCCTTGATCGAGTAAAACAAAGTCCACTGATCGGGTATAACAAAGTCCCGTAATCGAGTATAACAAAGCCCCTTGATCGAAAATAACAAATTCCCCTGATCGAGTGTAAGGAAGTCCCTTGATCGAGTATAACAAAGTCCCCTGATAGAGTATAACAAAGCCCCCTCATCGTGTATAACTAAGTCACCTGACCGAGTATAACAAAGCCCCTAAACGAGTATAACAAAGAGCCCTGATCGAGTATAACAAATACCCTGAACGAGTATAACAAAGTCCCCTGAACGAGTATAACAAAGTCCCCTGATCGAGTATATTATAGTCCCCTTATCGAGTATAACAAAGTCCCCTGATAGAGTATAACAAACCCCCCTCATCGAGTATAACAGAGCCCCCTGAACGAGTATAACAAAGATCCCTAATCGAGTATAACAAAGTCCCCTGATAGAGTATAACAAAGCCCCCTCATCAGGTATAACAAACTCACCTGACCGAGTATAACAAAGCCCCCTCAACGAGTATAACAAAGGCCCCTGATCGAGTATAACAAAGTCCCGTGATCGAGTACAACAAAGGCCCCTAATCGAGTACAACAAAGGCCCCTCATCGAGTATAACAAAATCCCCTGATCGAGTATAACAAAGTCCCCTGAACGAGTATAACAAAGCCCCCTGAACGAGTATACCAAAGTCCCTGATCGAGTATAACAAAGTCCCCTGATAGAGTATAACAAAGCCGCCTCATCGAGTATAACAAAGTCACCTGATCGAGTATAACAAAGCCCCCTGAACGAGTATAACAAAGATCCCTGATCGAGTATAACAAAGTCCCCTCATCGAGTATAACAAAGCCCCTTGAACGAGTATACCAAAGATCCCTGATCGAGGATAACAAAGTCGCCTCAACGAGTATAACAAAGTCCCCTGATCGAGTATAACAAAGTCCACTGATCTAGTATAACAAAGTCCCCTGATAGAGTATAACAAAGCCCCCTCATAGAGTATAACAAAGTCACCTGACCGAGTATAGCAAAGTCCCGTGATCGAGTATAACAAAGTCCCCTCATCAAGTATAACAAATTCCCCTAATCGAGAATAACAAAGTCCCCTCATCGAGTATAACAAAGGCCCTTTATCGAGTATAACAAAGCCCCCTGAACGAGTATAGCAAAGTCCCCAGATCGAGTATAACAAAGTCCCCTGATCAAGTATAACAAATTCCCCAAATCGAGAATAACAAAGTCCCCTCATCGAGTATAACAAAAGCCCCTTATCGAGTATAACAAAGCCCCCTGATCGAGTATAGCAAAGTCCCATGATCGAGTATAACAAAGTCCCCTGATCAAGTATAACAAATTTCCCTAATCGAGAATAACAAAGTCCCCTCATCGAGTATAACAAAGGCCCCTTATCGAGTATAACAAAGCCCCCTGATCGAGTATAGGCAAAGTCCCCTGATCGAGTATAACAAAGTCCCCTGATCAAGTATAACAAATTCACCCTAATCGAGAATAACAAAGTCCCCGGATCGAGTATAACAAAGCCCCTGAACGAGTATAACAAAGATCCCTGATCGAGGATAACAAAGTCCCCTGAACGAGTATAACAAAGTCCCCTGATCGAGTATATTAAAGTCCCCTTAGCGAGTATAACAAAGGCCCCTGATCAAGTATAACAAAGTCCCGTGATGGAGTACAACAAAGGCCCCTGATCGAGTACAACAAAGCCCCCTCATCGAGTTTAACAAAATCCATTGATTGAGTATAACAAAGTCCCCTCATCAAGTATAACAAATTCCCCTAATCGAGAATAACAAAGTCCCCTCATCGAGTATAACAAAGTCCCCTGAACGAGTATAACAAAGGCCCCTGATCGAGTATAACAAACTTCCCTGTTCAAGTAGAACAAAAGGCCCTGATCGAGTATAACAACGTCCTCTGGGGTCGAGTATAACAAAAGTCCCCTGATCGAGGTATAACAAAGGCCCTGAACGGGGATAACAAATTCACAGATCGAGTATAACAAAGTTCCTCATCAAGTATAATAAATTCCCTAATCGAGAATAACAAAGTCCCTCATCAGGTATAACAAAGTCCCTGAACGAGTATAACAAAGGCCCTGATCGAGTATAACAAAGTCCTTATCGAGTATAACAAAGTCCCTGTCGAGCATAACAAAGTCCCCTTATCGAGTATAACAAAGTCCCCTGATCAGGTATAACAAAGCCCCTCATCGAGAATAAGAAAGTCCCCTTATCGAGTATAACAAAGGCCCCTGATCGAGTAAAACAAAGCCCCATGATCGAGTACAACAAAGACCCCTGATCGAGTATAACAAAGTCCCCTGATCGAGTATAACAAAGGCTCCTCATCGAATATAACAAAGGCCCCTGATCGAGTTAACAAAGTCCCCTGATCGAGTATAACAAAGTCCCCGATCGAGTATAACAAAGGCCACTGATCGAGCATAACAAAGTCACCAGATTGAGTATAACAAAGTCCCCTGATCGAGTATAACAAAGGCCCCTGATCGAGTATAACAAAGGCCCCTCATCGAGTATAGCAAAGTCCCCTCATCGAGAATATAAAAGTCCCCTGATCGAGTATAACAAAGTCCACTGATGTACCCTGATCAAGTACAACAAATTCCCCTGAACGAGTATAACAAAGGCCTCTCAAAAATTATAGCAAAGTCCCCTAATCGAGTATAACAAAGTCCCCTGATCGAGTATAACAAAGTCCCCTGATCGAGTATAACAAAGGCTCCTCATCGAATATAACAAAGTCCCCTCATCAAGTATAACAAATTCCCCTAATAGAGAATAACAAAGTCCACTCATCGAGTTTAACAAAGGCCCCTTATCGAGTATAACAAAGCCACCTGACCGAGTATAGCAAAGTCCCCAGATCGAGTACAACAAAGTCCCCTGATCAAGTATTACAAATTCCCCTAATCGAGAATAACAAAGTCCCCTCATCGAGTATAACAAAAGCCCCTTATCGAGTATAACAAAGCCCCCTGATCGAGTATAGCAAAGTCCCCTGATCGAGTATTACAAAGTCCCTGATCAAGTATAGCAGATTTCCTAATCGAGGAATAACAGGATCCTCATCGAGGTATAACAAAGGCCCTTATCGAGGTATAATAAAGCCCCTGATCGGTGTATAGGCAAAGTCCCCTGATCAGAGTACTCGCTCTAGGAGTCCCTGATCAAGTATAACCAAATTCTAATCGAGAATAATAAAGTCCCTCATCGAGTATAACAAAGTCCCCTCATCGAGTATAACAAAGCCTTCCCTCAACGAGTATATTAAAGAATCCCCTCATCGGTATAACAAAGTCCCCTCATCGAGTATAAAAAGTCCCCTCATCGAGTATAACAAAGTCCCCTTATCGAGTATAACAAAGTCACCTGAACGAGTATAACAAAGCCCCCTGAACGAGTATAACAAAGATGCCTGATCGAGTATATTAAATTCCCCTGATCGAGAATAAGAAAGTCCACTCATCTAGTATAACAAAGTCCCCTGATCAAGTATAACAAAGCCCCCTGATCGAGTATAACAAAGTCCCCTCATCGAGTATAACAAAGTCCCCTGATCAGGTATAACAAAGTCCCCTGATCGAGTATAACAAAGTCCCCTAATCGAGTATAACAAAGCCCCCTGATCGAGTAAACAAGCCCCTGATCCGGGTAAACAAGGGCCCTGATCGCGGTATAACAAAGTCCCCTGATCGAGTGCCAACAAATTCTAATCGAGAATAACAAAGCCCCCCTCATCAGGTATAACAAAGTTCCCTGATGAGTATAACAAATCTGATCGGTATAACAAAAGTCCCTGATCCGGGTATAGAAAATTCCCCTGATCGAGTATATTAAATTCCCTGATCGAGTATAACAAAGTCCACTCATCGAGTATAACAAAGTCCTCTGATTGAGAATAAGAAAGTCTCCTAATCGCGTATAACAAAGTCCCCTGATCGAGTATAACAAAGGCCCCTGAACGAGTATAACAAAGATCCCTGATCGAAGATAACATATTCCCCTGAACGAGTATAACAAACTCCCCTGATCGAGTATATTAAAGTCCCCTTATCGAGTATAACAAAGTCCCCTGATAGAGTATAACAAAGCCCCCTCATCGAGTATAACAAAGTCACCTGACCGAGTATAACAAAGCCACCTGAACGAGTATAACAAAGATCCCTGATCGAGTATAATAGAGTCCCCTAATAAAGTATAACAAAGGCCCCTGATCGAGTATAACAAAGGCCCCTGATCGAGTATAACAAAGTCCCCTGATAAAGTATAACAAAGTCCCCTGATAAAGTATAACAAAGGCCCCTGATCGAGTAAACAAAGGCCCCTCATCGAGTATAACAAAATCCCCTATTCGAGTATAACACAGTCCCCTCATCAAGTATAACAAATTCCCCTAATCGAGAATTTCAAAGTCCCCTCATCGAGTAAAACAAAGGCCCCTTATCGAGTATAACTAAGCCCCTTGATCGAGTATAGCAAAGTCCCTTTATCGATTATAACAAAGTCCCCTCATCGAGTATAACAAAGGCCCCTTATCGAGTATAACAAAGCCCCCTGATCGAGTCGAGCAAAGTCCCCTGATCGAGTATAACAAAGTCCCCTGATCAAGTATAACAAATTCCCCTAATCGAGAATAACAAAGTCCCTTCATCGAGTATAACAAAGGCCCTTATCGAGTATAACAAAGCCCCCTGATCGAAAAGGTATAGCAAAGTCCTGATCGAGGTATAACAAAGTCCTCATCGAGTATAAACAAAAGCCCCTGATCCAGTATAACAAAGTCCCCTGATGAGGTATAACAAAAGCCCTATTCGTGTATAACAAAAGTCCCCTCATCAAGTATAACAAATTCCCCTAATCGAGAATAACAAAGTCCCCTCATCATGGTATAACAAAGGCCTTATCGGGTATATAAGCTGATCGGGTAAAACAAAGAGTCCCACCAGTCCGAGTATAACAAAGTCCCGTGATGGAGTACAACAAAGGCCCCTGATCGAGTACAACAAAGGCGCCTCATCGAGTTTAACAAAATCCATTGATCGAGTATAACAAAGTCCCCTCATCAAGTATAACAAATTCCCCTAATCGAGAATAACAAAGTCCCCTCATCGAGTCTAACAAAGTCCCCTGAACGAGTATAACAAAGGCCCCTGATTGAGTATAACAAAGTCCCTTTATAGAGTATAACAAAGTCCCCTGATCGAGTATAACAATGGCCCCTTATCGAGTATATCAAAGGCCCCGAATCGAGTACAACAAAGCCCCCTGATCGAGTACAACAAAGACCCCTGATCGTGTATAACAAAGTCCCCTAATCGAGTATAACAAAGGCTCCTCATCGAATATAACAAAGGCCCCTGATCGAGTTAACAAAGTCCCCTGATCGAGTATAACAAAGTCCCCGATCGAGTATAACAAAGGCCACTGATCGAGCATAACAAAGTCCCCAGATTGAGTATAACAAGTCCCCTGATCGAGTATAACAAAGGCCCCTGATCGAGTATAACACAGGCCCCTCATCGAGTATAGCAAAGTCCCCTCATCGAGAATATAAAAGTCCCCTCATCGAGTATAACAAAGTCCACTGATGTACCCTGATCAAGTACAACAAATTCCCCTGAACGAGTATAACAAAGGCCTCTCATCAATTATAGCAAAGTCCCGTGATCGAGTATAACAAATTCCACTGATCGAGTATAACAAAGTCCCCTGATCGAGTATAACAAAGTTCCCTAATCGAGTATAACAAAGTCCCCTGATCGAGTATAACAAAGTCCCCTGATCGAGTATAACAAAATCCCCTGATCGAGTATAACAAAAGTCCCTGATCGAGTATAACAAAAGTCCCTTATCGAGGATAACAAAGGCCCCTCATCGAGTACAACAAAGGCCCCTGATCAAGTATAACAAAGCCCCCTGATCGAGTATAACAAAGTCCCCTGATCGAGTATAACAAAGTCACCTGATCGAATATAACAAAGTCCCCAGATCGAGTATAACAAAGTCCACTGATCGAGTTTAATAAAGTCCACTGATCGAGTATAACAACGCCCCCTCATCGAAAATAACAAATTCCCCTGATCGAGTGTAAGAAAGTCCCCTCATCGAGTATAACAAAGGACCCTCATCGAGAATAGTAAATTCCCCTGATCGAGTATATTAAATTCCCTGCTCGAGTATAACAAAGTCCACTCATCCAGTATAGCAAAGTCCCTTGATCGAGACAGAAAGTCTCCTGATCGCGTATAACAAAGTCCCCTGTTAGAGTATAACAAAGCCTCCTGATCGAGTATAACAAAGTCCACTGATCGAGTATAACAAAGACCCCTGATCAAGTATAACAAAGTCCGCTCATCGAGTATAACAAAGCCGCCTCATCGAGTATAACAAAAGCCCCTGATCAAGTATAACAAAGTCCCCTTATCGAGTATAACAAAGTCCCCTGATCGAGTATAACAAAGTCCCCTGACTGAGTATAACAAAGTCCCCTGATCGAGTAAAACAAAGTCCACTGATCGGGTATAACAAAGTCCCCTGATCGAGTATAACAAAGTCCTTTAATCGAGTATAACAAAGCCCCTTGATCGAGTAAAACAAAGTCCACTGATCGGGTATAACAAAGTCCCCTGATCGAGTATAACAAAGTCCCCTAACCGAGTATAACAAAGCCCCTTGATCGAAAATAACAAATTCCCCTGATCGAGTGTAAGGAAGTCCCCTGATCGAGTATAACAAAGTCCCCTGATAGAGTATAACAAAGCCCCCTCATCGTGTATAACAAAGTCACCTGACCGAGTATAACAAAGCCCCCTGAACGAGTATAACAAAGAGCCTTGAACGAGTATAACAAATACCCTGAACGAGTATAACAAAAGTCCTGAACAGGTATAACAAAGTACTGATCGGTATATTGTAATTCCCCTTATCGAGTATAACAAAAGTTTTACGATGAAATTATAAGCCCCTCATCGAGTATAACTTGGCCCCCTGAACAGGGCATAACAAAGATCCTAATCGATATATAAAAGTCCCTAGTAGAGGGCATAACAAAAGCCCCCTCATCGGAGTATATAAACTCACTGACGGAGTATAACAAAGCCCCTCAACATGAGTATAAACAAGAGCTAATCGAGTACAACAAGGCCCCTCATCGAGTATAACAATCCCTAATCGAGTATAACCAAGGTCCTCTGACCGAGGTATAACAAAAGTCCCCTGATCCGAGTATATTAAAAGTCCCTTATCGGTATAACAATGTCCCCTGATAAGTATAACAAAGCCCCCTCATCGAGTATAACAAAGTCACCTGACCGAGTATAACAAAACCCCTGAACGAGTATAACAAAGATCCCTGATCGAGTATAACAAAGTCCCCTGATCGAGTATAACAAAGCCCCCTGAACTAGTATACCAAAGATCCCTGATCGAGGATAACAAAGTCCCCTCAACGAGTATAACAAAGTCCCCCGATCGAGTATAACAAAGTCCACTGATCTAGTATAACAAAGTCCCCTGATAGAGTATAACAAAGCCCCCTCATAGAGTATAACAAAGTCACCTGACCGAGTATAGCAAAGTCCCGTAATCGAGTATAACAAAGTCCCCTCATCAAGTATAACAAATTCCCCTAATCGAGAATAACAAAGTCCCCTCATCGAGTATAACAAAAGACCCTTATCGAGTATAACAAAGCCCCCTGATCGAGTATAGCAAAGTCCCCTGATCGAGTATTACAAAGTCCCCTGATCAAGTATAACAAATTCCCCTAATCGAGAATAACAAAGTCCCCTCATCGAGTATAACAAAGGCCCCTTATCGAGTATAACAAAGCCCCCTGATCGAGTATAGGCAAAGTCCCCTGATCGAGTATAACAAAGTCCCCTAATCAAGTATAACAAATTCCCCTAATCGAGAATAACAAAGTCCCCTCATCGAGTATAACAAAGTCCCCTCATCGAGCATAACAAAGCCCCCTCATCGAGTATATTAAAGTCCCCTCATCGAGTATAACAAAGTCCGCTGATCGAGTATAACAAAGTCACCTGAACGAGTATAACAAAGCCCCTGAACGAGTATAACAAAGATCCCTGATCGAGTATAACAAAGTCCC
>NW_024729244.1:0-9577 GCF_018991925.1 Homarus americanus
AAGCCCCGTCCACACGATCGAGCACTGCCTGACGGGTACTCGCTTAATACCTGTTGTTCTGGCAAAATTGAGGGGCCAACCAACGGAGTGCCCGTGGTCAAGCGAAATCACCAGATAAGGCCGTCTGCCTGGTGATTTGACCGTTTGCTGCCGGGTCCATTCTCATGTAGTTAGTGAAGTCTTTCTCATGTTCACCTTGAAGTTCACGTAAAATCGCGGCATGACTTCCCTTAACTTTTCGTTGAGATAACCATTCCTTGCACCATTCCATTTTCTGTTTTTTCTTCTTTTTGCACACTGTAGCAATTATTATACACAGCGCAATAGTCTTCGATTTAACTGTCCTGCGACACACCATGGTGATCGTACCGCAGCAGCTACTGCCGACCACCTACTAGCTACCAGCTGCAGAGTGTGACTGCTGCCAACCAGCACCTCTGTGTGTACGACGACACACAGGCTTTGCCCGGTAAACGGGCAAAGTCCGCCGGGCGCTGTTCCATCGTGTGTACGGGGCTTTAGCGTGTGGTGACATGAAACAGGGGCTTTGCTACACGCTACTGACTAGAAAAGTAATGTATATATATAGAGTACATACATGGTATACATACAACATACATAATATACATACAACTCCCCCTCCCCCCCCCATACGCTCATAGCAAAGTCTTGAGCGGACCATTTCCTGTGGATCACACCCGGATGCCTTCACACACCCTGTGACCCTCACACACTCTGTGGCCCTTAGACACCCTGTGGCCCTCGCACACCCTATAGCCCCACGCGCTCTGTGTGGCACCTCATACACACTAACACTCATACACCCTGTGGCCCTTACACATCCTGTGTGAGGGCCACCAGGTGTTAGAGGGCCACCGGGTATGTGAGAGACACCGGATGCGTGAGGACCACCGGGTGTGTGTGAGGACCAGAGGGTTATGTGAGGTCCACAGGGTTATGTGAGGCCCATAGGGTTATGTGAGGCCCTCAGGGTTATGTGAGGCCCATAGGGTTATGTGAGGCCCACAGGGTGTGTGAAGGCATCTGGGTGTGTGAGGGCCACCGGGTGTGTGAGGACCACAGGGTGTGTGAGGGCCATAGGGTGTGTAAGCGCCACAGGGTGTGTGAAGGCCACAGGGTGTGTGAGGGCCATGGAGTGTGTGAGGGCCACACGGTGTGTGAGGAGCCAGAGGATATGTGAGGGGCACAGGGTGTGTAAGGGCCATAGAGTGTCTAAGGGCCAGGTCCAGGAAGTATGAGAAGCCAACAGGGTGCGTGAGGGCCACAGGGTGTGTGAAGGCCACAGGGTATGTGAAGGCAACGGGGTTTGTGAGGGCCACAGGGTGTGCTAAGGTCACAGCGTGTGTGAGGGCCACGGTTTGTGAGAGGGCCACAGGGTATGTGAAGGCAACAGGGTATGTGAAGGCAACAGGGTATGTGAGGGCCAGAGGATATGTGAGGGCTATAGGGTGTGTAAGGGCCATAGGGTGTCTAAGGGCCAGAGGGCATGTTAGGCCCACAGGGTGTGTGAGGGCCACAGGATATGTGTGGGCCACAGGTTGTGCCAAGTTTACAGGGTGATTGAGGGCCAGAGGGTGTGTGATTGTCACAGGGTGTGTGAAGGTCGCAGGGCGTGTGAAGGTCACAGGGTGTGTGAAGGCAACAGATTGTGTGAGGGCCACAGGGTGTGTGAAGGCCTCAGGGTATATCAGGGCCACAGGGCATGTGTGGGCCACAAGGTGTGTGAGGGTCACAGGGTGTGTGAAAGCAACAGATTGTGTGAGGGCCACAGGGTGTGTGAGGGTCACAACATGTGTCAGGGCCACAGGGTGTGTGAGTGCCATATTTGTGTAAGGGTTATAGGGTATGTGAGGACTACAGGGTGTGTGAGGGCTACAGATTGTGTGAGGACCACAGATTGTGTGAGGACCACAGATTGTGTGAGGGCCATGGAGTGTGAGAGGGCCACAGGATGTGTGAGGCCATATCATTTGTAAGGGCCAGAGGATGTGTGGGAGCCAGAGGGTGTGTGGGAGCCAGAGGGTGTGTGGGAGCCAGAGGGTGTGTGGGGGCCAGAGGGTGTAACGGCCATTATTCGCCCGGATCAAGGTGTGTGGCGTTTACAAATAGGTCTCACCTGACCAGTACACTCAGGCTTAAGCCACAGTCACCTCCAGCTTATGTAAACCAACAATAACCACAGACGTCTTTTATTATATACAAACTTGTAAAGTACAATGTGTTCATGAATGCCTCACCAAGGACCTTTTCGTGCGTTCAAATACTGAAATTGAAATTGAAATATTTTATAGACAATAAAACTATTACATCAAAAGGACTATACAGTATACTACTCCCACCCTCACCTATACCATCCCCTTCTGGGGCTTACAAAAAGTTATAAATATTATAAGAACACATGAATTATTTGCACCAATAAAATAGGTCATCATAACCTTGAAGCAAAATTTTTATACAATGAAAAAATAATAATTTGTCCATAATTTTCAGTAATATTTGTATCCCAATCATAGTCTCATTATAACAGTATCAACAGATGGTAAGCTAGTCCCGTAAGTTACATTGGTGTTTTGTAACACATACAAATAATGCTGAAAACTCTCGCTACACATGACAATCACTTCTCTTTCAAATACCGAGAGAGGAACTTAATGGTTTGTGTGGTAAGGTTGGCCACCTCTTAAGAGACACTGGGCTGATTGATTGTGGTAATTACATCCCTGGCGACGCAACAGCGTAGGTTATATTTCGCCGAATTAAATTTAATGTTTAAAGGACTAAAATAAAATATTGCAAGTTAAAAACATAATAAATAAAATAGAACTTTCATAAAAACCATTTAAACGTTAATAAATAACACTCAAAGCTTGTGTCGAAGGCCGGCTTCCTCCACATAGGAGGAAGCCGGCTGCTCACTAGGCTCCTCACTACTTATCACAACAAATATTTTTTCGAAAGTTTGTTATTCAAGAAGTTTATTTTCCTTAATGATCTGAAGTGTCTATGATTTTCGAATCAATGACAATCCGAAAAATTTCAAACAAATTGAATCATTCGATGAAAGAACTTTCGAACAAAGATAACTAATGTTGGAAGTTTATCACAACCAAGAATGATGATCTCACAATTTTTCTCAAAGCAGAAGATATGAAGCTAACGTATGGTAACGAAACATACCGTAATGATCTTTGAGAAATTTGGGTAAAGTTAGGTTAGTTTTGGTAGCTTCGTATCATCAATAAATGATTGGTTTTGGACTCTTGGAGTTCAGTCGTGGTACTATTTTTAACATTACTTTCCCTAAACCGAGACACTACTCAGTACCGCGCGACACCTTGGGGCGGTGCATGGACGCTCACCGCTCTCTGTGACTTTATTAATTGTATTGGTAATTTAATGCAGCGCGTTATATGATGAATTTACACGCTGTGATCACACACAGAAGACCTCCTGGGAAAAAAGTTGGATACATATGGTGAAGTGTTTACTAAGTGTCTTAACGGTGAAGGAAAGTGGCAGGACACCGGGTGCACAACGCCTTCTTGAGGAGTCAGGTAAGACGCTGTTGTTGTCGGTGTGTGTTGTGTTTTAAAGGAACAATAAAAAATCTTTTATCTTTAATGGGAAAAATTTCCTCAACTTGGTGTTAAGGCTGGAACACACTCGTTAAATATTAGCCTTTTCGTTTTCCCTTGTTCGTGTTAAGAATAAAAACTGTGTGTTCCGCTCGGACCGCCATCTTGGACCGCCAAGTTCGCGTTCCTCCTCCCCGTTTATTTTTTTTCTTCTGTATTATCGTTTCGGTCATCCAGCGAATTTGCGGATTTTAAATTCCCAACGTTATGTTGGGTGAGGGTAGGATTTAATCAGGGTTTTTCGATGGTTTTGGGGTATTATTTTACTTTCGCACATAGCGTGGGTGCGTTCATAGTATAAGCTTGTTTGGTATATATTACTAAAATTATCTTTGTATTTGGCATAATACCCAGAGTTTATTGATTGGTTGAGCATGTATGCATGTTATTTAGAGTAACTCGGCAACAATTTTGATCTGATAATTGTGTGATTTTGTTTGTTTACGTTTATAATTGAAAATGGACTACTAAATGTTTAAAAGGATTGAACTTAAACTTTTGGGTGGGATTTTGGGGAAATGTCATGTAGGCGTCCGTGTTTTTGGTGAAGATCAGTTGAAGGTCAAGGGGATGCGATATATAAATTGTGATCATAGATACAATCGAAATAAAAAACTAAGAATAATTCGGACTAAATTGGCAAGTTATATCATAATTAAGAGTTGCTGTCAATGTGAGGCGTTTTTTAAGAATACAGTAACCCAGTTCCGCCCGGTGTTGTGCCCCAGGAGTAACTCACCCAATACTGGTGCAGTTTCTAGACAGGTGAGCGTAGACACGAGCCTGCAGCTGGAGCGGAGGTCTTACTCGGTGCCACAGAACCTCCGCCTTGGTGATATTAGTTTCCTCCTGTGACGTCGGTTAATCCATCTTCAGTGTCCGGTTATACCCTTCTTGTGACCCGTTATACCTCTTCCTGTGTCCGGTTATACCCCCTCATGTGACCCGTTATACCCCCTCCTGTATCGGGTTATACCCCTTCATGTGACCCGTTATACCTCCTCCTGTGCCTCAGTTATAACCCAACTATGAGCGGCAGTAACCATGACTGTTATCATTACATTACAGAAAAGGTGATAGTGATAAAAACTTTCCCTGGCGCAATGTTGCAGGTATATATACGGTTTTAAATACCATGTGATCCAAACGTTCACTTGCAATAATACTGAAAAACTATTTTTAGTTCGTATATTGGAAACAAATATATTTATGATATTACTGTGTATATAATATATAAATGTTTTACACACACGTCAAAGTGACACCAGGATACAAGACTCGTGGCTCTTATGGTTACTGGGGCCAGACTTCAGCATCAATAATCTGTTTATGTCTTCCCGTTCAAGAATATACTTTAAACTAAACTAGACTAGAATTCAGAATAACATAGCAAATTAAATTACCGCATACAATTAACTTCAATGCATGTATACTATGTTGGTTTTCTAGTGGCTACTGTACTTGCATATTATATTAAGCACGTGTTATTGTTGAAAATAAAGAAACAAAAAAACAAACAGATCAGGAGTGACAAACGATAAATATGTTGTGTTGTAAGAGAAACAGTTGAGACCCTTCAGCTGTGTGTAAATGAGGTAGAAAGTCAGTCAAGATCAGCAAACTAGGACTTGGTCACAATACTGTTACTATTAAGATTTAGCTCATAGATGTTCACTATCTCTGGCTGAAATATGGCATGGATATGAGCATGTACCTCAGAAGTGTTCGGAAGGTAATATTTTAGGAGGATGGACCTCCACTGCCAAAGGTGGATAACTCCTTCAACAAAAACACGTCTGAGTTGGTGGCAGAATCAGACCTAAAAGTGGGTCCCTTGTATCCCACTGCAGTTTTTAATTCAGAGAACTGATGTTTGGTAACTGCCTTGTCGTGGTGAGGAGCTTCAGTTCTCTCGATCTAGTAATCACTGTTGGTGGGTGTTTGTTGACACTGGTAGGACCACCATGGCGAACTGGTTGCTGGTGAGGTTCTTAAGTGGAATTTATTTTTACACAAGAGACAGTGAACGACTCAAAATTATGAAGTCTGTCTCTGAGTCACCTGTTTCGTGCACTTTAGATATATCAGAAACACCACCATACAAAACTACCACGAAAAGTCTGAATGAATAACGTTGAAATCTATATCATCCTTACCTACAAGATCCTCAAGTGTAGATGTCAAATATTGCCAGTAGTGTCAAGAGCATTATCTCCACAACTGTACGGAATATTGAGAAGCTTTTGCGTTAGTGAGAGCTAAAAGCTTGGAGAGACCAGTAAGTTGTCTCGGGTCGTTTCCTTCAACTGGTAAGGAGGTGAGGGCGAGAGGGCAAGACTGGTCAACTAAATCGTGGACCAGTCTTGCCATACTTGTGACACTGATCGTATTTCTTTAATCTTTTCGTTCCATTTGCGACCACATGTTTACGACCTCACGATTGTCTGAACTTCTGTTCGACTTTTGGAAACTACGACTACTTGTACACATGTGTCAGAGTTCTCAGTTAAGACTTGGACAACACAATGTTCTGTGGTAAAGAGTACCAAGTATCTTCGTTATAAACAGGTAAAAATATAAGATATGATAAAGTAAAGCATCGACAAGCTACATGTTTTGTCTTTTATGATAGTCATCAGGTACGAGTCGATAAATGAGACGTCCAGATATTACCAGGTGCTATCACAGAAACCCTCCAACAACTTGGTGTGTTAAGTGAGGTGCTGTTTGGTTAGGTATACAAGTTGCTGGTCCAGTCCAGTCCAGTATACTGTACGTGTCAGAAAACAGAGGAGGACAAGTGATCTCGGGCCCTTCGTGCCCGGTGAAATTTGAACGCTTGTGCTTGGCTTGCGTACAGCGAATGAGGGTGCGGCAAGTCTGTAGACTTGCATGGTTAATTCGGGTGCGCCAAGTCCGTAGACTTGCATCGTTTTCCATCGTAAATAAAATTGTTAATTAATGCCTTCCTAAAGAAATCATCGACATGGGACCAGGTTTGTTCTACTCTACGAATTTTTTGCGATTTTTCCACCAAGTTTGATGAAAATATATTGTGCCGTTTCCGCTACCCAGAACATATACACACGGCTAGTCCTATAGTATCTTAGACAAGTGATTGTGGGCCATTCGTGCCCAGTGGCGAGTCCGGTGGTACAGTTTACAGATTGGTGAAAGTTCGAACTCTTGTGCTTGGCTAGCGTACAGCAACATCGTTTTCCAGATGGTCGTGGTTGTTGTAATTATGGTCGTGGTTGTTATAATCATGGTCTTGGTTGTTACAATCATGGTCGTGGTTGTTATAATCATAGTCGTGGTTATGATCATAGTCGTGGATGTTATAATCATGGTCGTGGTTGTTATAATTATATTCGTGGTTGTTATAATTATATTCGTGGTTGTTATAATCATGGTCGTGGTTGATATAATCATGGTCGTGATTGTTATAATCATGGTCGTGGTTGTTATAATCATAGTCGTGGTTATTATAATCATAATCGTGGTTGTTATAATCATGGTCGTGATTGTTATAATCATGGTCGTGGTTATATTCATGGTCGTGCTTGTTATAATCATAGTCGTGGTTGTTATAATCATAGTCGTGGTTGTTATAATTATGGTCGTGGTTGTTATAATCATGGTCGTTGTTATAATCATATTCGTGGTTATAATTATGGTCGTGGTTGTCATAATCATGGTTCGTGGTTGTTATAGTCATGGTCGTGGTTGTTATAATCATGGTCCTGGTTATTAGGTACTGTAAGTATCTAGTATACTATAGGAAGGAATAGAATACAAGTTAGAAAAATTAGTTAAAGAAATATTCGCCATAAGGAGAGGGTAAAATCATCAAAAAAAAATTATTATGAATCACCGATGATCATTCTGAGATAAATTATATTATGAAGAGAAGTGACCTTGATTCTGGTTAAATTAGTCACCATCCGCTAAGTCATCACCTGTGTTAAGTCATCATAGTCGTCATGTGCATTAGTCAGTTTTAGGCCCATCTCACACGACTGACCAACCATCAATGTTCTTTCCGCGCGAGGGTGTTACTTTTTAATGCGTATTATTATTTACGCTGGTGGATGTAAGACCAGCTACCCTCACTGACGCAGCTATGGTCAATTTGGTGTTATACTTGTTTATAAATGCCTTCTAATCTGTCTCAATTCTGTCCGTCCTGTCTATTATCATCCCAACTGCCTGTGGGGGAGTTGATCCTGTAGGTACAGCTGCAGCAGCAGGTGGTGGTGGTGGACTGTAGGGGAGTTGATCCTGTAGGTGCAGCAGCAGCAGGTGGTGGTGGTGGACTGTGGGGGAGTTGATCCTGTAGGTGCAGCAGCAGCAGCAGGTGGTGGTGGTGGACTGTGGGGGAGTTGATCCTGTAGGTGCAGCAGCAGGTGGTGGTGGTGGACTGTGGGGGAGTTGATCCTGTAGGTGCAGCAGCAGCAGGTGGTGGCAGTGGACTGTGGGTGAGTTGATCCTGTAGGAGCAGCAGCAGCGGCAGGTGGTGAGTGGACTGTGGGGAGTTGATCCTGTAGGTGCAGCAGCAGCGGCAAGGGTTGGTGGTGGTGGACTGTGGGCGAGTTGATCCTGTAGGTGTAGCAGCAGCAGCAGGTGGTGGTGGTGGACTGTGGGGGAGTTGATCCTGTAGATGCAGCAGCAGCAGCAGGTGGTGGTGGTGGACCGTGGGGAGTTGATCCTGTGGGTGCAGCAGCAGCAGGTGTGGTGGACTGTGAGGTTCATCCTGTAGGTGCAGCAGCAGCAGGTGGTGGTGAACTGTGGGGAGTTGATCCTGTAAGTGCAGCAGCAGCAGGTGTGGTGGTGGTGGTGGACCGTAGGGGAGTTGATCCTGTGGGGTGCAGCAGCAGCAGCAGGTGGTGGTGGTGTGGACTGCAGGGGAGTTGATCCTGTAGGTGCAGCAGCAACAGCAGCAGGTGGTGGTAGTGGACTGCGGGGGAGGTGATCCTGTAGGTGCAGCAGCAACAGCACGTGGTGGTGGTGGCCTGTGGGGGAGTTGATCCTGTAGGTGCAGCAGCAGGTGGTGGTAGTGGGCGTGGGGGAGTTGATCGTGTAGGTGCAGCAGCAGCAGGTGGTGGTGGTGGACTGTGGGAGAGTTGATTCTGTAGGTGCAGCAGCAAGTGGTGGTGGTGGCCTGTGGGGGAATTGATCCTGTAGCTGCAGCATCAGCAGCAGGTGGTTGTGGTGGACTGTGGGAGAGTTGATTCTGTAGGTGCAGCAGCAAGTGGTGGTGGTGCACTGTGGGGGGAGTTGATCCTGTAGGTGCAGCAACAGCAGTAAGTGGTGGTGGTGGACTGTGGGGGGAGTTGATACTGTAGGTGCAGCAGCAGCAGTAACAGCAGCGGCAGTAGCAACAGCAGCAGGTGGTGATAGTGGACTGTGGGAGAACTGATCCTGTAGGTGCAGCAGCAGCAGCAGGTGGTTATGGTGGCGGCCTGTGGGGGAGTTGATCCTGTAGGTGGAGCAGCAGCAGCAGCAGGTAGTGGTGGTGGCCTGTGGGGGAGTTGATCCTGTAGGTGCAGCAGCAAGTGGTGGTGGTGGCCTATGGGGGAATTGATCCTGTAGGTGCAGCATCAGCAGCAGGTGGTTGTGGTGGCCTGTGGGGGAGTTGATCATGCAGTTGCAGCAGCAGCAGCAGGTGGTGGTAGTGGGCTGTGGGGGAGTTAATTCTCTAGGTGCAGCAGGTGGTGGCAGTGGACTATGGGGAAGGTGATCCTGTAGGTGCAGCAGGAGCAGTTGATGGTGGTGGACTGTGGGGGAGTTGATCCTGTAGGAGCAGCAGCAGCAGCAACAGCAGGTGGTGGTGGTGGCCTGTGAGGGAGGTGATCCTGTAGGTGCAGTGGCAGCAGCAGCAGGTGGTGGTGGTGGACTGTGGGGAAGGGGATCCTGTAGGA